>NW_025877901.1:30443-63383 GCF_002878395.1 Capsicum annuum
TTATCAGTATTCCCAGTTATGCATTCATGAATCATGTTCAGCTATGTACTTATGCATCAGATATGCATGTTTAGAATGAAATATAGTATATCAGTAATCTTAGTCATGAAATCATGTTTCAGTTGTGCATGTCTAGTGTCTAAATTCAGTTTACTAGTATTCCCAGCTTAGTCAGTCTTATTCGTGGATGAATATTCCCAAGGGGGAGATATTGTAAGACCCTACAAAATTTCTTGCTTAATTCAGTCCTTTAACTTGTTAAGGGGTCCCAGACTTAGAATATATTAGCTAAGTATTAAGACCTAGTGCCATTTTAGCATTCAAAAGTTGGCAATCTTATTTAGAGACCTTTACATCTCTTAAATGGTGATATTAGAGTTAATTCATGATCAAGAAGGTTAATAGATATTCCTGAATAAGTTTTGGAACATTCGGATCTCGTTTAGACCATGTTTGAGTGCCCAAAATAGTGGGTCGATGCAATCTCGATGCGTTGTGTCGATCATCTCATCGATAATATAGTTTTCATCCAACTTAGTGCAAATTCCAATGAACTGACATGGACTCAACACGGTGTGTTAGCTATTGCATTAATGCTAACATCGTGATGCATTGGCCTGTGCATCAGTAATATAATTTACAAGCATTAAAAGACTGTATCCTCAGAGTTAATTAAGTCTTTTTCCCACACCCTTCATCCCCCCAAACACAAAATTAAACCCTTTGGAGATCAATTATACTCATTTATTCTCAAAATTTCTCAAGAACGAAACCCTAGGTGTTCAAATTTTAAATAAGAAACTTATGAACTCACCATCAATCTCTCAGAACTCATCAACTAAGGTATGTGAAGTGTTCATCCAAGGGTGTCTTCCACCCTTGGAGTCCAAAAAACTATTTTTAAACTTCAAGTTTATGGATTTTATGAATTCCATGTTGGGTTTGATTATGTTCATGTTTATAATGATTAATTGGTATTCTAATCGATGTTTTATGATACGTTTCATGTGAGGTTAACTGATATGTATGTAATATCATGAGAATCTATGTAAAACCCTTGAAATTTTCAATGGGAATTTGAATTATGATGTCTACTTGTTGTTTAGTGTTATGTGGATATGTATGCTCACCAAGTGCTTGATGAATTGTTCATGTGAACTAATAAGGGAAAGAAATCATTTTATGTTAGCTTATTTGTAAGTAATACCATGCAATATTTTGATAAGATGTCTCTATAGATGCAATATGAATTCAATGTGCATGCTTATGCTAGGAAAGATCATGTGATGCTTTATTTTCATGCTATCGAGTCCTGGAGGTATTTGATACCTGGCAATTTAGCTGTTTACTTAGAGCCAGTGTCAGTTATGAAGTAATCTAAGTAGTGACCTAATAAGAAGAACTCAGCTAGTTACAGAAACCCAGGAAATCTCAGTAGTGTTTGTAATTAAGTCACAAGACTCAGTGTAGACCTCAGTAGCACTCTGTGCTCAGTTAGCTAACAAAATTCAGTAGTATTCTGTCAGTCAACGGAAACTTAGTGAATCCTGTTCAGTTCAATTAAATAGTATTATCAGTAATAGTTCAGTCCAGCCTAGTTCAGTGTCTATTCATTAGGGAGTAGGATTCAGCACCGAGCGAACCAAGGGATGGGGGCATTCTTGTCAATAGAGGGTTTGACCCTTAGTAGCAATCATTGTGTTACAGAACTATGTAGCCAGCATAGGTTGAGATATATTTCTTTCAGCTACTATGAGGGTTGATAATCTCATTTGAGTTTTTATACCATCAAGGGTTAATGGAAGAGCTTCCTGCCGAGAGGGTTAACTCACAACTTGTCCTTACCCATGGCACGGTACTGACACCCTTCTAACTGGAGTTATAGGTTGAACCCCAATCAGAATAAAGAGGGGCATGTCATTTAGATAATTACCTCCCACAGTCTCAGTTTCAGTCTCAGTCTCTTAATAGAACTTAATTCAGTTCTACAGATTCAGGACTATTAGATATAGTCACTCAGCTTAGTACGGAACTCAATATATTTCCACCGAATTCAGGACTGTCAGTTACAGTCATTTATATAATCAGTAATATAATATCAGTAAACTCAGATATTAGTTATTAGTATTCAAACTCAGTACTCAGTATTATCACGATCTTAGTTACTGCCTATGTTTTTATGCATGTAATCTTATTCAGTCATACTCATGTTATTCAGTTAGTATTGTTCATGCATATGAACCGATGCATTTCAGCCTACCTCACTAAGCATTTCAGTACATTCAAAGTACTGACGCATACTTTTTGCGCTATGATGTCTTATATCATAGTTTCAGATGCACAGGTTCTAGAGCACCCTTAGCAGTTTAGATCTTTAGCTTTTAGAGTAGAGGTGAGTCCTCAAAGTTTGAGGACATGCTTGTTATTTTCAGTATTTCAATATTATTTTTAGTAGTCGGAGTTATTTGGGAACTTATTCCATCAACTCCACAGTTTAGATAGTTTAGAGGCTTTCTAGACTAGAGTATTTTTAGATGTTCAATTTTGTAGTACTTATATTCAGTTTTGGTATTTTGATACCGCATTCAGATTTATTTATAGATTTGAACCTTATGGTATATGTATCCACCTATTTCCATAATCATTACAGTATTTATTACAAAGTTATTATAGCAGGTACCAGTATGGGTTAGCTTGTGGACCTTCGGGATTATGAGCTTCATGTTGTGTCCGGTGTATAGAACTGGGGCATTACAATAATATATGTAATAATTCAAAATAAAACTAAAGTAAATGAATAAAAAAACCAAAGTAAATGAATAAAGAAACTAATTGAAGCCTTATGAAGCATGTTTCAATGCCCCAAGGTCGTCCAAGGTGGTAACACAAGAGTTAAAGTATCCTATTTATAATAGGATCTAGTTGCTGATTTTGTCTTAGCCAAAGTGCCATTCCCTTATCGCATGGACTAGGGTCCGTGGCATGTTGAAATAGCAAAGTAAATCTTGTAACAATATTTTATAATGCCACTAATGGAGTGGCACGGCCTTAAAATGGTGTGTAAGGGCCGTGGAATGTGAATGAATCCACAAATTCATGATTTGGTCACATTGTACTCCATTCATTTGGTTCCTTATTCCCTTTCTTTGTGGTGACTTTTTATCTTGATTTATAGATTGTATATAATTATAATGCCATGAGTCTATACCCTGGATGCTACATGGTGATAGCGACCCTGAAGGACCTCCAGCTAACCCATGACTGGTACCTGTTGTAAGCATTGAATAATATAACACTGTAATAATAACATAACTGAAATAGGTGCGGAATTTAGGATGAAAACACCACAAGGTTCATAAATGATAGACCAATACTGAATATTGAAAGCTGAATACTGAAAATTGAAACATCCATCTGAAATACTCTAGTATGAAAGCATCTAACTATCTGAATTATGGAGTTGATGGGACAAGCCCCCAACTAACTTCGGCTACTAAAAATTGCACTAAAATACTAAAATAATACTCTATCCTAAAATATAAAGACTCACTACTAAGTCTGCTACTAATAGGTGAGGCTAATAACTACGGTCAGGAGTCCGTGCATTTGAACCTATGATATAAGACATCGTAATGCAAAAGAAAGGTATGTGTCAATACTTTTAATGTATTGGTATGGTAAGTAAGGTAGGATGATATGCATGGGTTCACGTGCATGAATAATAACTAACTGAGTAACATAAATATAACTGAATGAGACAACACATATGAATACAAAAATTATAATTGAGATTATGTTAACATTGGTTACTAAGTTCTGAATACTGATTAACTAATATTTGAGTTTACTGATACTATAATACTAATAACTGAGTGACTATTTCTGACAGTCCTAATTAATAACTGGGTGACTATTTCTGACAGTCCTAATTCTGTGAAACTGAACTGAATCTATATTGAGACTAAAATTGAAACTGAAACTGTTGGAGGTAATCATCTAACAGACATGCCCCTCTCTGAATGGATTGGGTTCAAACCTATAACCCCATTTTAAAGGGCGTCAGTACTTGCCATGGGTAAAGACAAGCTGTAAGTTAACCCTCTCTGACAGAAAGCTCTTTCGTCAACCCTCGCTGGCAGAAAAACTCGTATAAGATGTATCAACCCTAATCTGGCAGGAAGATATCTCAATCTATACTGGCTGCGTTATTTTGTAACACAGGGATTGCTACTAAGGGTCAAACCCTATGCTGGTAGGAATGCCCCTATCCCTGGGTTCGCTTGGTGTTGAATCCTACTCCCAACTGAATAGACACTGAACTTATTTCTAGTCCATACTAGGCTTGACTGAACTGTTACTAATCGTACTGTCTAACTGAACTGAACTGAGTTCACTGGGTTCCGCTAACTGACGGAGTATTACTGAATCTGGTTAATTGACTGAGTTCACTGAGTTCTGAACTGAATACTGAACTGAGACTGATTACTGAATACTACTATTCATAACACTACTGAGACTGTTCTGTAACTACTATAGCTCTAGGTAAACAGCTAAATTCTTGGGTATTGAATACCCCCAGGACTCAATAGCATGCAAAGTAAAGCATAGAGTAAACTTGAAAAGCATAACACTGTGCACATGTTCATAACTCATCCATAGGGATATTTTATCAAACAGTTGTAAGGCATAAGTTTACACATATACTAGAATGTGAGCTGGGGGAAAATATTCATCGGCGAATGATACATATTGTCTCCTAAAGAAAAGTACTGGGAGTCTACATCGGTTCACTGGAAATTACACTGGGAGCTGGGGGAAATATTCATCAACGCGATAGGTGATGAGGCGCATCGAGATCTCATCAATACACTGGTTTGGACTCCGAAACGTGCTTCAAACAATGTTCAAAAGATCTAAAACTCATCTGAGAACACCTACTGACATGCCTGATCATGAAGCAACTTAAAGATCGATATATAATGGTCGTGAGGGTCACAAAATAAGATCGCCAACTATGAAAGCTAAAATAAATCTAAGTATGAATACTTAGCTAAAATTTTCTAAGTTTGGGACCCCTTAACAAGCTTTAAAGGACTGAATTAAGCTTAGGATTTTACGGGGTCTTACAATATCTCCCCCTTGGGAACATTCATCCTGAATGAGACTGACTAAGATTGGAGAATCGATAGACTAAAAGTACATTGTGGACATGCACAACTGAAGCATGATTTCATAGCTGAGACTACTAATATACTAAATTATCATAATGAACATGCATAACTGATGCATGATTTTGTTATTGATATTACTGATAAACTGAGTTTGTATGCTGAACATGCATATTTAATGCATGAGTACAGGATTGAATTGATTCATAAATGTGTGACTGAGTATGCAACGTTACTTGATACTAAGTTGGTAACTATATCTGAAGATAAAGCTGAGTAAATTTAAGGAAAACTATTAGCTTGAGCTGAGTCTGAGTTTGCAGAGAAGAGGTGAGGATACTTGGTCCATATATCTACTTCTGCTTTCCAAGTAGCTCCCTTAACTGACTTATTCCACCAAGAACTTTGACTAGAGGGACTTTTTTGTTCTTCATTCTGCAAATTTAAAAATCAAGGATTTTGACTGGAATTTCCTTATAAAAGAGGTTGTTCTGAATATCTATACCCTCTATAGGTACTGCAAATGATAGGTCACCTATGCACTTATTAAACAAGGAGACGTGGAACACTGGATATACTGAAGCTAAATTTGGAGGCAAGTAAAGATCATAAGCTACTTTTTCAAAGCGACCGAGAATTCGGTAAAGATCGACATATCGAGGACTGAGTTTTCCTTTCTTGTCGAGTTTCTTCACTCCCTTTATGGGAGAGATTCTATGGAATACAAAATCATCAATATTAAACTCGAGAACATTTACTAAACTCGCATGAATGGAAACATGAGAATATAATTGAGCCTGAAACGTGATACATGAACTGAATATCATGAACTAAATTAAGCCTCTGAATACATGGTTTACTACTGAGATTGGAACTTGAGGGTCCACTTATGAGTAACCACTTCTCCAAACTGTATTTGTTACATGAAGAGAAATGAAAGGTTTAGATCATGGAAGCTCGGGGAATTATAGTGCATCTCCCTCTTGGGATATTATATCCCCTGAAGGATGCTGACTTGGCTGAGCTACTGAGGAAAGACTGCGACGATGCTCAGGGCACCTACAAACTAAATCATAACTGAATATCTGGGATCTGAAACTGAGGCATGATACATGAACTAAGTTGAACTTGTAACTACAAGAATGCTCCATTGTGGAATGGTCATATTCATAAGACTTCGGATAGGACGACTGGGGGAAAGATGGGAAACCATACGAGCTTATTTGCCTAACTAGTATACTGAATTACCGGCTCTACGAACTAACTCATATTGAAAACTTATACGTAACTGGAAAATTTCTTGACACTCTTTCTATATAATTCTACTGACTTTAGTGCGTAAGGAAATCTTGGCATGGTCTGAATAAGACATCTGAATAAAAAATCACTAAGTGGATACAATTTTGTATTATAGAGCAAGGACTATGAAACATCATCTAAGATAGAGTTACTAAGCCTTATGCACTGGAACTACTAACTTGCAATCTTACCCATGTTTCTTGACTATTCCCTCAACTGGAATTTCTACTTCAACACCACATGTATTTCACTTGAGGGTACTGAAAATATTCACTTGGGCACTGAGCACGAATGCATAAACATTTTAACTTATCTGATTAACTGAGTGGCTGATAGCTGAATACTGGTTATGTAGGTTTGAACTGTACATAGTCTAGACTGAAACTGTAGAGTATTATGCATATACGGTAAGGACTGACTGAGTAATATAAGATAACTGAGCATGAATTTGCAAAAACTGTATTATTTAAGAATATAATACCCAGCGTTTAACATAGTTCTGAAATAGTTTGTAAACTGAGGTACTGAAATACTGATAACTGAATAACTTATAATTGTATGCTATGGTCAAGCAAACCTGAAATTGAACTGAGTTACTGATCTGATTACTCGGCTGAGATTGTAACTAAGATGGTAACTAAGACTGTAACTGAGATTCATACTGGAATTGAATACTAGGTTCTGATAACTATGTGATGGAGACTAACATAAACTAAGGATCTGATTATGCAATCACACTCGGCATTTTCTCAACTTCTTATCTCATGAAAAATTTTGATTTCCCTCCCTTCAACAACTAAATACAACTTCTTGATAGCCATTTACTTATCACACTAACTTGACATTCAGGCCTATTTTCATAACTACAGCCTCGTGTAAAGCATGCAAAAATATTCCCTTATCATGAAATATTTACTCTCTCCCATCTAAGTAATCGCTGATCACTACATCATTTCATAGGGAGAGTTCACCAAAGGATTAAAACATGAGGACCTAAAGCGTGAATGAATACTATGCTGAACTCGACACTTAATTGAGCCCTGAGCAATAGAATATCAACACCATGGATTTATCAAGAGATCTAAACTGAGGATATACCTGACATAATCTTAATTAGCCGACCGTTAGGATTGTAGCATGAGTCATGGGAACTGAGCATACTGTAAAGAATGAGTACATGAGTCATGAGCTGTATGACCAGAGTTTGGAGTTTCTGTATTCATGGAACATGATTCATAACATTGAGTGAACTGGAACTCCTTATACTAGGAACGATAAGCATACATGATTTTTGATCATGTGTACGAATATGAGCTATGATCATAGAGCAGACATGTACGGCATGAATAGATATCATGATACCTGAAGTGCAAAACTTCACACTGAGGTAAGGACGGGTTGGGCATAATCCTTTCCCAATGTTTTTCTACACATACTGACATTACTAATAAAAATCTAGAAGCCTGACTTGGTTACTTGTTCTACCATCTCCCCCTTAGCTTAAAGTCATTATTCTAATTCCGTGAACCACTTAATAAACTTTAAATCAAACTAAGACCACTTTACTCTGGATCCTAAGATATAACAATACTCATAAACACTAAACTTATTTTGAAGGACTACACCTAATATTGTAAAGTCCACTATTATTTCTTTCTTTTGATACACGATTCTTTGCTTTCTATTGCTCCAACAATCATTATATAGCAACCTCAACACTGACTAACTTAAAATTATCCACTCTTCTTTCTACTAGTTCAATCTAAAAATTCAAGCTTAAATCAACTGTAACTGAGGTACTACCCCTTCATTCAATAATTGGCCCATCAGGAAACTGGAATGGAACAAATCTATTACTAAAATCAACTAAAGAGATTTTTTGAAATACTATAATCGAGTAATTTTTGTATACTCGTCTGGCTGGAATAGATTTACCTACTGGGGTAGGCACAAAAAGGGTTCTGTTAAGATTTCTAGTCTGACTTTAAAGTTGACTGCTATGTAAGGAGTTACTAGAGTCAAAGAAGCTCTTGGATATAATAAGGCATAAACATGTAAATGGAAGATCTGTAACGTACCAGTGACAACATTAAGGGATTTTCCTGATCCTCTCTACACTGAAGTACATAAAGCCTGTTTGGGCATTTCTCACTGGTGGCACTGGAAGTGGCACCTTACTGATTATGGCGACCGGACTAAGATGAGGGACGGATATGCTGACTCTACGAACTTGACTGAGGACAATCTCTAATTCTATGGCCTGGCTTGCCATATCCAAAACACAACCCACTACCAACCCTAATAGTTTCTGCCATATTTCTGCCAAGGAGGATTTGTTCGGCCACTTTTTGGCCTTGGTGTTCTAGCCCTCTTATTCTTTCTCCCTCTTTTCCTACATATCTTCTCCTCACTCTACAGAGCTTGAGTCATAAGACTAGATAGGATTGTAGAAATCTAATTATTTTGGGCTACTACCGAATAAGATAAGGCAGTGAAAGCAGTCCTGAGTTCGGAGTGAGATACATGCTCATCCAGGGGATCTTTCTGAACGGGCGGAGGTGCTGGATGATTTTTATTCCTTCTTCCATTAACTTTTCTAGAAGGAATATTCTGTAGATGAAAGGAAAAAATGAATTAGACTGAGAGTTTAACTTGAGCTTATGCTCACTCCTACGATATAAATACTGAAAGAAGGGAAACTTTTCTTAAAACATCTCATAGCCTCCTATCAGTAAGTGTGGTGCGCTACACACCTATGCACAAAACTCTACTAGATGTGTCTTTCAGACTTTCTAGGACTCTTTTGAAACTTAGGCTCTGATACTAAGTTTGTAACGCCCCGAGTCTATACCCCGAATGCTACACAGTGCTACCGACCCGGAAGAACCACCATCTAACCTATGACTGGTACCTGCTGTGAGCACTAAATAATAATAACACTATAATAATAACATAACTGAAATAGGTGTAGAAGTTAGGCTAAAAATGCCATAAGGTTCATAACTGAAAGACTAATACTGAATACTAAAAACTGAAACATCCATCTGAAATACTCTAGTCTGAAAGACTCTAACTTTCTGAATTATAGAGTTGATGGGACAAGCCCCCAACTAACTCTGAAAACTAAAAACTGCACTAAAATACTAAAATAATACTCTGTCCTCAAACTATGAGGACTAACCACTAAGTCTGCTGCTGATAGGCGGGGCTGCTAAGTACAGTCAAGAGCCCATGCGTCTGAACCTATGATATAAGACATCATAGAATAAAAAAAGGTATGCATCAGTACTTTGAATGTACTAGTGTGCTAAGTGAGGTAGGCTGATATGCATGGGTTCATGTGCCTGAACAATAACTGATTGAGTAACATGAACATAACTGAATGAGAGAATATGCATGAATACATTAACTATAACTGAGATCATGTTAACACTGGTTATTGAGTTCTTAATAATGATTAACTGATATCTGAGCTTACTAATACTGTAATACTGATAACTAAGTAATTGTGTCTAACAGTCCTGATTGACAACTAGGTAACTATTTATATCAATCCTAATTCTGTTGAACTGAACTGAGTTCTATACTGAGACTGAAACTGAAACTGAAACCGTGCAAGGTAATCATCTAACTGACATGCCCCTCTCTAAATGGATTAGGGTCCAACCTGTAACCCCAATTGGAAGGGTGTCAGTACATGCCATGGGTAAAGATAAGCTGTGAGTTAACCCTCTCTGACAGAAAGCTCTTTCGTTAACCCTCATTGGCAGGAAAACTCATATGAGATGTATCAACCCTAGTCTGGCAGGAAGATATTTCAACCTACACTGGCTACCTAGTTCTGTAACGTAGAGATAACTACTAAGGCTCCAACCCTATGCTGGCAGGAATGCCCCCATCCCTGCGTTTGCTCGGTGCTGAATCCTAATCCTAATAGAATAGACACTGAACTGATTTCTAGTCTAAACTAGGCTTGACTGAACTATTATTGATCGTACTGCCCCTTTCTTGGTGGGTCGTTAATTAATAAGTTTTACAAAGAGGGATGGATGAGTTCACTGGGTTTCGCTAACTGACGGAGTAATATTGAATATGGTTAACTGACTGAGTTCACTGAGTTTTGAACTGAATACTGAACTGAGACTGTGACTGATTACTGACTACTAGTGTTCATAACACTATTGAAACTGTTCTGTAACTACTGTAGATCTAGGTAAATAGATAAATTTTTGGGTAATGAATACCCCCAGGACTCGATACATGCAAAGTAAAGCATAGAGTAAACTTGAAAAGCATAACACTGTGCACTTGTTCATAACTCATCCATAGGGACATTTTATCGAACACTTGTAAGGCATAAGTTTACATATATACTAACATGTCATGATTTTCCCCCATTTATTTGACATGAGCATTTTAACAAATACCTGGGGAGCACAACTATGCACATGATACTAAAACAACATGTAGGAATCATAACATAAATTCCCAAATTCACAAATTCAATGGATTTAACATGAATTCACATGATAATCAATTCCACATGAATCTTGTAATAAACCATGGATTAGAAACCTAATTAATATTATAATCATGAATACACTTAAATCCAATCATGGAAATCATGATATCAATCTACTTGAAGTTTAAAAGAGTTTCATAGACTCCAAGGGCGGAAGGAACCCTTGGATCAACACTTCACATACCTTGGTACTTGAATTAACTAAGCTTGATAGTGAGTTCTTGAATCTTGAACCTTGAATTAGAAGCCCTAGGGTTCTGTTCTTGAGCAATTTTGAGAATAGTGAATGTATTTTTCCTCTAAAGTGGCTAAATCTCATCGTTTGGAGACTGATAGATGTGGGAAAATGACCCAAATACCCTTGATAATACGGCTTTTAATGACTGAAAACTGGCCTAACAACGCGTAGACCGATGCGTCGTGTCGATCCCATCAATGTGATGGACGCTGCGTCATGTTGAGTCTACATCGGTTCATTGGAAATTGCACTAGAAGCTGGGAAAAAATATTCATCGATGAGATAGGAGATGCGGCATGTCGATATCACATCGATACCCTAGTTCGGACTCCCAAATGTGCTTTAAACGATGTTTGAAAAATCTAAAACTCATCCGGGAACACCTACTGACATTCCTGATCATGAAGCAACTTAAAGATCAACATTTAATAGTCGTAAGGGTCACGAAATAAGATCGCCAATTATGAAGGCTAAAATAACTCTATGTATGAATACTAGCTAAAATTTTCTAAGTCTGGGACCGCTTAACAAGCTTTAAAGGACTGAATTAAGCTTAGGATTTTGCAGGGTCTTACAATCCTCCATTTATTATGTAAATCAAATCACCACACATCCTACAACATCAAGCACCATAAATAAGATCTTAAAACTCAATTGAATCCAACACAATGAACTAAAAAAGATCATAACTCAAGCTAAGAGTACAAGTTTTCTCGTTTGAACTTTAACTTAATATTTTGACTCTTAACTTATTATGAACACAAATTAAACATTATTAACATATAAATTAATACTTAGATACTCATTCATTCAAATATTAACTCATTAAGCATAAGAGAAGTCCTCAAAACTATGCTAAGTAAGTGTAGATAACAACACTTAGGTGCATAAATCTACCTAAAATCATCACCCCACATTTAAAGCCTTGTTCGTACTCAAACAACTCTTTACTTTAAACACCACAATCAATAAAGACTCCAACATTATTACTACAAGAAAGACACAGAAGCTAGCACTATAGTAACCACACAGATAGCAAGTTTTACACTAAGCATGTCACATACACTTTAAACCTCATGAACAGTAGTTCAAAACATCCTAACCTCAAGAATACACCCACTAAGTTGTAAAACACATGCATATTACTCAATCAACGATACCATATAAGTTACCCAACTATCATTAAACATGTTCCCTCACTATAAGAGAGTTACCCATAATCACTCACACAGATGTAATTTATCACATAAATTGGTATAATAATCAAATAACACTCAATCTCACAATGAATTCACAAGTCACACAAGATAAACCATAGGATTGACCTTAGTATAGTACACCATTAATATCAGAATGCTAAGACTTAGAATCAAGTAGGGCTTTAAAGGTTGTAATATAAACTAAATGGTGGGTAGGAACTATTTTGGCCAGGAAGAGTGACTATCTTCCCTAAGAGATTTAATGCATCACACTTATCAATTAAGCTCTTCTCTAACAACTACACTTTCACCACCTCTATCTTCACATACCTCTTTTGTTTTTACCCATCTCATTAAGCGAATTCACATACAATGTGGTGGGAGTATTTTTTATTCACACATTATTAACTTTTGAACAATTTTACTTTTTTTCATTATACAACTCCCAACAACAATGCATATCACCTTTTCAACATCAATAACTACTTTTTGGGGCTTCACATTCACCTCTTTTCTTCTTATTTTCATACTTCTTAACTTCATTAATTTTTCAATAAAGCGCTTAGAATCTTTGGATAAAATTAAGGCTAGTCAAGAAAAGAGAATTAGGCTACATATGAGGCTACCAAAGAGTAGGCTAAAGGATTCATAGGGCTGACTGTAATTATGCACAAAGGTAGATAACAATGGGCATAAGCATGTCTATCAAAGAAATTCCTATATAATCTCCTAAACCCTCACTCTTTATTTTGCTTTGTTTATACTCCAAGCAAGTTTTTGAAATCAAAATGCAACAAGAAATATAACAAAATCCCCAGTCACACATGGCACATGCTCAATTCAATTAGGATCCTTATAGACTCTCAACCAAGAAACACCATGAATTTAGAATTAAGCCATCAATGTACAAGAGTCATAAATATGTGCCCAGGAGTCTCCAAATTAGCCATTAAATACAATCAATATGCTTTTACATACAAAACAACTTGCATCATGCAATCATACATAACACTAATGAGAACATCTCACTCATACCTAACACAAAAATTTTAAAATTTACTCCTGAAAAGAAAAAGGTCACTGGACTCAAAGGGAACACCTATGGAAAAGAACCAAAAGAAAAACCGCGGGGTGAGTGAAGTGTTCACCTACTAAACTGACACCCACAACAGAAATAAAAATATTTTTATATTTTTTCAAATTTACCCAAAAACTAAGAACTAACTAAAGGATCTTATGGTTTGACTTGGAAGAAAAATGCAAATCCTATAGCAATATTCACCCGAAGCCATGGGAATTTCCTCACCCCACACTTAAAAACATACTTTGCCCTAATGTATGATTAAAATTTAGGATATAAATACTCCCTACGGACTATAGGACTATTTAGCAACATCTGTACACATTAGTGAGGTCGGGTATACCCCACAACAGTCTATCCCATGCTCCTTAGCTCAAGTCACCGATACTCAGACTTCCCATCAGTATGTGACTCAATAGAAACAAAATTATGTGAAGTAAAAACTAAAAATACAAAATATAAATACCTACCTTAAATTGGTCAGCCTCCCAAGCAACGCATGATTTAGTGTCGCAACCCGAGCCACATCACTGCATCTTAACCATATTTCTTCATCTCCTTCCTCTAACTTGGAGGCCAACTTCTCACTCATTTTTGACCTCTTTAGTGGGTACTCTCAAGGTCAACATTCTTCTTAACAATAGCCATTTTATGCTCCTCAATCATCATCACTTTAGGATTAGGTGGTGGCTTGGGCCACTCAATAAAAGTGCCCGAAGAGGTCTTTGGTGGTTTGTACTCCACCACCCCATATTCATTCGCTTCCATCACCGTAATCATACACAAGTCTTTATAATAACAAGGTGGCTTGAGTAGCTTATAGTCTTTGAAGACCAACTTTTCATTATCCAATCTCATCTTGAGCATACCCTCTCTTATATCTATCAGCGCTCCTCCCTTTGTTATGAATGGACTTCCCAAAATAATCAACACCCTTTCATATGGATCATAGTCAAGAACAATAAAATCAGCACGGATAATTGACTTACCATCCTTGATGATTATGTCTTTAACAATTCCTTGGGGATGGACTCTGGTCTGATCTGCCATCTGAAGTACCACAAAGCATGGCCTCAAATTACCTAAACCTAAAGTATTGAACATTGATAGGGGAATCAAATTTATTTTTGCCTCTAAATCACTTAGTTCATAGACCACGTTGTTGTGACCAATTTGTATGGGAAGGGTGAAACTCCCTGGGTCCTTTTGCTTCTCAAGCATTTTTCTTATCACCACAGAGATACACTCCATAATAAATGCAATAGTCTTAAAATCCTACAGCTTAATTTTGTTTGTCACCACATCCTTCAAGTATTTAGCATTCTTCGGCATGCCCTATAAAATATCTAAGAGAGGAAGTTTAATGTGAAGTTCTCTAAAAATGTCAAAGAACTTCTTAAAACAAGCATCTTTCTTGGCCTTTTTCAGTATCTAATGGAATGGTGGTGGTGGTTTCTCCTGCACTTTATAAGCAACCTTTGTGTTCGGGTACTCAGATTTCCCAAAATTTTTAGCATCTTACTTACAACCTATTATGGAACCAACTCTGCTTTTATCTCCTTATTTTTCTTTTGATTTATATAAATAAGATCTCTCCCACTATTCAACATGATGGCCATAACATGCTTTGGAGGTTCGTTATCAATTGGCAAACCACCTTGAGGCCTGGTATTTTATGCTTAAGCTAGTTACCCCAACTGTTGCTCTAACTACTTCTAAGCCACTTGATTATTTTTTTATCCCATCAACCATTTTCTTTTTCTTGACCAAGATTCTTTTAAGATCTCCTCAATATTTTTGGCCTATGTATTGTGCTGCAGCTGGAACATTTGAGGTAAATTTACACCTCAGGAACAATGGGCTGACTCTACCACTTGTGGTTGTAGGCATTACCATAAGTAGCCTTCTGTGCATTGACTATAAAATTCATTAATTAAGGATTAACTCTACATAAGTCTGCAGAGTAACCACTATTGCCATAAATATCACACCATGCCGAAGTCTATTGTACCATATTCACCTAAGCTTGGGATTGATTCACACCCAATTTACTAAACTAAGTCATCATCTAATTTCAGAGAGTAGATAATTAGGTGGATAAGTCTATGACACTATCAACCTCTATCATCTTTGTAGAATTTTTTAGTACACCTCTGGATATGTCACCATACTAGTCAGGATTCCCTTGAGCAATGCGGTTCAATAAGGTATAGAGCTCATTATATGTTTTCTCCCATGCTTGACCACCTATAGATAAATCTAGAAAAAAACATTGTATCGTCGTAAAGAGTTTTAACAAAGTATGAGTTAATACCTTATTGGACTATTAGTGATACAGATAGTCCCAAAGAAGAGATTTGAACCTCTCATAAGCATGATAAAGGTTTTCATTACTTGAAGATTAAAATCTTACTGTATAACCTGGTCCTCTTGCTGGATAGGAAGAAATAGATGAGGAATTTCTGGGCCAAGGCATCCCATAAAATGATAGAACCTGCTGGCTCAGCGTGCAATCAATTCATGGCTTCCCCCAAAAGTAGGAAGGGAAAGAGTGCCAACCTCATATAATCAGTAGAAACTCCAATGGAAATGAACGTTTCATTGATCTCTAAGATATTATACAAGTGAACCTGTGGATATTCATGTGACAACTTGGTGAATTTCTCACTACTATGCAAAAGCTGCACCATATTCAGCTTTTTCTCAAATCTACCTCTAGGTGCCGGTCTACAGATTATGGAGGTAACATTAGTCGCGAGTGAGATTGTCACTTTGAAAAGTGTCTTGTGGGACGATGGATCACCAACCATGGGTGATAAATCTGCACCATATTTTTCTTCAACTCAAATCTACCTTCAGGTGTTGGTCTGCAAATTGTTAAGGAAACATTAGTTGCGAGTGAGATTGCCACTTTACAAATTGTCCTACGGGCCTGTGGATCACCTGCCATTGGTGTAGTAATATCTTCTTCTTCTTTATTTTGTGGGATTCGATAAAAAAGGACTACTTCTCTCCTCAATTGGTGTAAGAGTTGCTTGGGCTCGGGATATGGCTCAACCAATTCCCTGTCTCTTGCAAGCTTACTAGCTTTAGAAACCTATGCCTACAAATTGAATAGCTAAAACCAAGTGATTAGCACTCATGAAATCAAAAATCAAAACTATAACTACGACGCTTGCCATTCTACTGGTCCTCAACAACAACATCAAAAAATTATTGCGCCCAAGCGCCTATGCAAGTGTACGTGGTCCACCCATGTAATATAGTGACCTTAAAGAAAGCCATGTATCGATCTAATAGGGACTAGTGTTAAGAAACTATCCAAGAATAGTTCAACTATTAAGATTAACCAAGTGCTACAGTACCTAAGAGTATTTGAAAAATTAACTAAAAATGAACTTAACAATATGGTAAAGTAAAGGTTTGGAACAATTACGGGGAGAAAAATAGGGCCAAGGCACTACAAAAAATCATACTTATCTTCATAAATTTTTTGGCATTGTTTATTAGCTTTGTTGTTTGTTCAAGGGGTTGATTATATGATTACGGGTCTTTCGTAACTCTAATCAACTATCTAACCTAGCTTTACAACTACATCATTGAGCGGGGATTCAAGACTAAGCTAAATTCCATTGTATTTGTTTCCTTTTATAAACCAAATAAGGTGTATTAGGTGTATTCCTAGCCTAAGCACAAATTATAACTTCAATTCATGAGAAGATTACAATCCTATTACCTATATCCTATGTTCTATTCTATCGTTCCTCATTCCGGGCTCACAATAGAATTAAACGTTTATCCTAAGGGTGGAACATCCATATGATAGTTAAAACAAGGATATAATAACAAAAAAAATGATAAAACAAGGATATAATAACAAAAAAAATGATAAAAATAATAACCAACTTAATTAATAAGCATAAGTAATGATGTTTCTTGGCCTTAACCCTGGAAAAAGGCTTTTATCCACTCATTGACATACAAGGAATCATAGGAGTATAATCCATGTAATAATCCAATAAAAACTAAATTAGAGGAATAAAAAACCCTAATTTAATCCTTTTCAAGGGTGTTTCAATGTTCCATGGTCATCCAATGTGGTAACACAAGATTTAAAGTGTCCAATTTATAATAGGATCAAGTTGTCGATTTTGACTTAGCCAATATGCCATGCCCTTACCATGTGGCGTAGGGTCTGTAGAACGTTGTAATAGTGGAGTAAAAATGTAAAAAAGGTTCGAATTCCACCTAGTACATGTCACAGCCTTAAAACGGTGCCTAGGGGCCGTGGCATGCCAATGAGTCCACAAATTCCAGGTATGGTCACATTGTACTCCATTCATTTGGTTCTTTGTCCCTTGCTTTTTGGTGACTTTTACTCTTGATTTTCATCTTGTATATAATCCACATATAATTTAAATCAACTTAACATGCATCCTACAGCTTCAAGCACCTCAAACTAGAGCTCAAAACTCAATTGAATCGAACTTGTTGTACTAGAAAGGAACATAGCTAAAGGTAAGAGTACTAGTTTTATCGTTTGAATTTAACTTAATGTTTTGACTCTAAACTTATTATGAACACAAATTAAACATTATTAACGCATAGATTAACACTTAGATGCTCATTCATACAAATATTAACTAATTAAGCATAAGAGAAGTCCTCCAAACATAGCTAAGTATGTGTAGATAACAACACTTAGGTGCATAAATCCACCTAATTTTAGGGGGAGGGTTCATGCGTAGTGGAGTGAAGCAGGGTGAAAAAAAAAATATTCTATACCGGGCAGGGCGGGATGAGGCAGGTTTATGTGTGTTTTCTCGCCCCTCCAATTTTCCATCTCTAATAGCACTTGAAGAAGGAAAGGCTTGCTACCAATGGTTCTTTGGGATTTTTTTGACCGGTTTGAATTATAACAGAAATGTAGTTTAACAAATCATACGAGGTGTTAACAATTTTTTTTGTCGTTGTTAAATTGGATTATAAATAGGTCAAATATGTAAAGATACCAAAAATTTATATATATCAGTTTGAACAATAGAGTTCTTTGTAGTTCCAATATAATCTATTAGGTACAAAGTATCATCATTACTTTCTTAGAGTTAATTTATGTGGTGAACTCAACTTATTGGGATATTCTACTAAAATTACTTTTGCATTTTTTTTTAGTTTTATCAAGGTTATCCTTTGTTCTTTTTTGGATTACAATGTCATCCAACTATTGTGTTTAGACTAAGAAAATACAAGATACGTATTTGGCATGTCATATCATATTGAATCTCTATTTTTCTTTAACAATATAATGAATTTAAACTTGTCACGACCAGAGTTGAGACCCAGGCTGTGATGGACATCCCAGACCAATGAAGGCCCGAGATGACCCCTTAGCATTTCATCGTAAGCACAATCTCAATAAAGTGTGGAATTAGGCCCATAAATATGAAGTGAAATAACAAATAATTCAAATCCCAACTCTTGAAATATGAAAAAAACATTTGACTAACTCAGTCTATGAATCCTCTAACTAATTGAGTTAATATCCTACACCGAGACATGTCCCCGACAAATACCATAAAACTGAAATAAGTAAAGTGTAATTGAAAGAAATAAACATAGCTATCCAAAAAATCGATGGCTCACCACTTTCTAGTTGCCGTTTAGAGGGAAATTCTAATGTCGATACAGATCGTGGGGATGAGCTTCGGAACCTACATCATCAAATGATGTAGAGTTCAAGGACCATCAATATGGTGAGTACTGACATGCAACCAAGGGAAGAGGGAACTAATGCAATTTATAAAACAATAAATGAAATTCATATAATAAGCTCATAATAAAGATAATAAGGTGTAAGTGATTTAAAGCATGAAAGAAATGTAATCATTTGAAAATCTTTAATTCTGAAATATATAGTTTACACCAACATTAGGTAACCCATGAACTGTATGGGTCCACTCCGTACCCAACTAGAAAGGCCCCAGTCCATGTAGCATCATGAACAAAGGTAATCATCATTAGGCCATCATATCATTAACATAATTGCATACCTCTGCACGAAGCAAGCATACATCAATCATCTATTTTCTTAGGACAAGACCTTCTCACATCGGTAAACGTGGTTTCAGGGGTTGGTCATAGGGACTATACCTCCTCGGTTAATCTACACACTTATCTTTAAGCCCAATTAAAACATTTTCATCACATTTATCATAGAGTCTTTCATTAAAGCATTCATATTTTGTATCGTCATACCATGGCTTGCAAGTCACCCATATCATGCCAAACCATAATCATTAAGCAGGTTGACTCCCAATTCTTGCCTTTAAAAAGTCATGCACAATATCATAATTTAATTTTCCATAACAATTTCAAAGCATTGGAATAACATGTTATCTTCAATAATATAAAGAACCAGGAAAAATGGATATTCCTTATGCAATTCAAATCTTTTAAGAGACTAGAAAATCATGGATTAAACCTTCATCTATTTAACATTCAATTTCAAGACATAAAGATTTGTTATATTAAAATAGTAATTTTAGTCTAAAGACTCCAATTAAATATTTAATCATACATTCATAAAGAAGAGGAATGTTATAACAAGCTTTTCAAACAAAATCCTCAACTCTAGCTTCAAATAATCATCAAAATATATGTAAATAATACTTAAATTCATATTTAATGGAAGTAATTGAAGTAGGGAGTGTTCAAAATAACCTTTAGATGGAATGAATTTAAGAAACCTTGAATTTGAGCCTTGAATCTTGAACCCTAGGTGGCCTCGATCTATGACATATATCAAAAGCTTGGCCTCAATCTTACTTCACACTTATAGGCTTACATTGAACAAACATACATCAATCTTTTCTTAATATGGAACATTTGCTCTCTCCCATCTAAACCATTGATCATCAGCACTATCTTTACACAAAGAGAGGTCACTGAAAGGTTAGGACATAAGGACCTGAAACATGAAAGGATACTTATACATAACTTTGACACTTAACTGGGCCAGAGAAATAGAGTATTGAAGGCATGGATTTATTAAAAGATCAAAACTGAAGGCATACATGAGATAATATGAATTTCGCTGATCATTAGAGCGTAGCATGAGTACCTAAAACTAAACATAATGTAAAGAATAAGTTCATGAGTCATGAGCTTCATGACATGAGTTTGGAGTTTATAAATTCATGCAATATGATTCATACTGCTGAGTGAACTGGAACTACTTATACTAGGAACTGGATGCTTAAATGATTCTATGGAAAGGGCATGAATATAAGCTATGATCATAGAGATGACTTGTAAGGCATGAGTAGATATTGTGATGACGGAATTACAAAATTTGCACAGAGATAAGAATGGGTCTGGCATCTTCCTCCCCTACTGCTGTTCTACTACACAGTGGCAACATTACTAGAATCTGAGAGCGTGACTTGGTTTATTGTTCTATCATACATCATCTCCCCCTTAGATTGAAGCCATCATTCTAAGTCTGTGTACCCCTTTTTAATGAAATCTAAACTGAACTGCAACTACCTTACTCTAGAGTCTAAGATATAACAATACACATGAATACTAAACTCACCCTAAAAGACTGCACCTGAAGTGTAAAACCCGCTGCTACAACTTTCTTCTGAACAATTCTTAACTTTCTATAGCACCATAAGTCATCATATAAAAACTTAAACACTTACTAACTTAAAATCTTTAGGTGTGTCACCATATCCTGAGTTCACACCATTTATAATTTCAAATATTTTAGCAACATTCAAAAGTTTTAAAACTCAAAGAATAGAGTTTTTTTACCAAGTTGTTTGGGAAATTCTTGGAAAACTCACAACCTCATGAATATTCCAAAAGTTTAATGAATTTTACTAACCCTTATGTATTGATGAAAGCCTCCTGAATCTGGAAAATTATGAAACTCATGATATTTGTGAAAACCACGAACATTGTGGTTATTTTGTATAATGATTTGAATTATAGCATGAATGATATTAAACTCTATTGAATTCCTAATGTATGAACTTGATAAATAATGAATTTTGTGATGATTTTAAAGATCTTAACCATGAATAACTCTTGTTATTTTCTTGCAAC
Source organism: Capsicum annuum (assembly GCF_002878395.1). Taxonomy (NCBI): domain Eukaryota; kingdom Viridiplantae; phylum Streptophyta; class Magnoliopsida; order Solanales; family Solanaceae; genus Capsicum; species Capsicum annuum. The sequence goes on from NW_025877901.1 coordinate 52,060, forward strand.
AAAAATCTATTGTACAATCATAACTTGAAACCCTTATTATTTTTATATGAACCATGAATCCTATAATATTTTATGGAATTAACCCCAATTTGAACATTTGATAAATGATGGAATTTTCGTAATCTCTAATGAACTCCTTTTATTACCTCAAAACTAAAAGGTGTAAATTCTTAATTATTTTAATATCACAATAACATGAATTTCCACACTTTTGATATTATAAGATTCACCCTCAACAAGAAGACTTTAAGTTACTCCATAATTCCCCTAAATGTTACAATAGCCAGATAATGAGCCAAGACATAAAGTATGATGACATTTACCTCTAATGACTCCCCAAACATGTTATGAAATGATAAGAACTCATGATTTGTAAACCTAATATGGAAATTTTGAGGCATGATCCCTAAAGTGGCAAATCTATAACTTCGTACAAAAAAAATGGCTAAATTATATACATGAGCCTAGCAAGTCTAAACCACGATCATGAACCTATTATGTCTATCACTTTGAACATAAATAAATAATATAGCATCATGAGCATAAGGGATCGAGTTAGCTGACCATGAAGACATATGTTTAAATGACAAATGCCTAAAACTATGTTTGCTCATATAGGATAGAGATTATTCCTCAAGTCGATGAATCTTTTTTTCATGTGTCCCAAAAAGGGGATAATGATGGATACTTGCTAGCAAATTATATCATGTCTTGTCCTTTTTCCAACAAGGTAGAGGGTGGGTTAGCTAATCTGGCCAAGATCAGACTTCATGTTCTAACATGATGGTTTATGAAGAATCTATCTTACTTGGTCAATTATAAATTTTGTTCATATTCTTGTTTCTTTCTAGTTTTCTTCACTTACATTTGAATTTTATTGTCATTTCTAATCTCTTTTTGTACTACCCTCCTGAAATGGTTTTACATACCAATACATTCCATGTATTGGCCGTCTTTGGTGCTACATTCTTTAATGATGTAGGTTCAGGCTCTCAAGTCGGTGGTCAGGTATGTTATTAGGATCTCTATCTCTGTTATTGGTGAGCTTCTTTCCTACCAGGAGGTTGGACGAGATATGATGACTTGTTTATATTTTCTTTCCTTTCAGTATTGGTACTTATCAGAGGCTTCACAAGCTGGTGTAATTTTCAAGCAAATTTTGTAATTTCCAATCTTTATTTATGATAACTACTAGTACTATTGGACATTATGCAGTGCTAATAAGCTTTGGTGAAGTTTTATCCCTAGAGGATATCATAAGTAAATTCTATACTTTTTTCACTTTATTTATTTGTATTAGAAGTACGCTCATGAGATATGCCAAAATGTTCATTCGTACTAGCAATAGTATCGAGTGTATGCCACGTCCAGGGCCTCGACTCAGGGCGTGACATTCTTGGGGGAGAAGGAAAGGTTTTCTAATCATATTCCTCTTTAAAATAATGGTAACTAATTGTTCAAAAGGAGTTTTTAAGTGTATCAGGATTGGAACTCATAAGAAAATAACTCAAATGCCCCTTAGATGACCAAGAAACCTCTCAGAATAAGGTTTTCACGACATGGTCTGGGGGCCGTGGAAGCTTTCATAGTTCTTGAACTCTTGTCTTGGAAATCAGATGGATTATACAGCTTTTAAAATACTGATCCATGACTTGTGTCTATGAGTCGTGGAACCTATTTACGACTCATGAACCCAACTCATAGAAATCTAATGGTTTTTACAATTTTCAGGATCTGATCCACGAGTGTGGAACCGATTCATGAATCTTGAGTCCAACTCGTGAAAATAAAAAAATTTCCATTGATCGTGGAAAAACATAAACCAATTATGAGTTAGACCCGTGAATTAATTTTTTTTATATAAAATTGGGTGCATGAAGGTTTTAAAATTTTTAGGGTGTTACAATATCCCCCCTTGGGATCTTTCATCCTTGAATATTGGCTAAGGACTTAATGAAACTCTATGACACAATATAAAGGCTGAAACGTTACATACAATAAGACTCAAGAAACTTTAGGATTTCATATAGGCATATATTTTAAGGCACTAATATGAGAATATTAAGGATGACCTAGAATTGGTATGTCCAAAAAGATCATCTGATGACGTGAATAGAGTAGGATATCTAGCCTTCATGTCTTCTTCTGATTTCAAGTAGCCTCCTCTACCTTTTGATTGCTCTACAACACCTTTGAAGTGATTTTCTTTCTCCACAACGTTTGAACTTGACGATACAAAATCTCAATAAAAACTTCCTCATAGGACTAAAAAAATTTCAAACTAATATCCATTACGGGGACTATAAGAGAATGGTCACCACATACTTTTTGAGCATAATGCCAAACTCGCGGGCAAATTCATCTCATAAGCAGCATTCCTAGGCTTTCTTAAAATCTAGTACAGACTGATGTAACAAGGACCGAGCATAACCTTTATTCCAAAACCCATTACTTCTTTCGAAGGAGAGATTTTTAGGAACATTCAATCATTAATGTTGAACTCCAATTCTCTTTGCCTCATATTCACATAATACTTTTGATGACTTTGAGCAGTCTTAATCTTCTCATAAATAACCTTACATTCTCTACTGCTTGGTGCACCAGGTCATGTCCAAATAATTTAGCTTTGCGCACCTCATAACACCCAATAGGTGACCTACATCTCATACCATAAAGAGCCTCAAAAGGTGTGTTCTGAATTCTAGAGTGATAACTATTGTAGGCAAACTCAATAAAAGGAAAATTATCCACCAAACTACCTTAGGTCAATAAAACATGCTATCAATATATCCTATAAAGTCTTAATAGTGTGTTCCACTTAGCCATCAATTTGAGTGTGGAAAGCGATGTTATGGTTAAGCTGAGTACCCAAACTTTTTTAAAAAGCAATAAAAAACTGAGAAGTAAATTATGTACCTCTGTTAGATATTATGGATGTAGGAGACCATGAAATCTAACAATCTCTTGAATGTACAACTTCGCCTACTCTTCTCCTAAATAAGTCATCTTGATAAGAAGAAAATGAGAAGACTTGGTCATACTGTCAACAAAACCCAAATAACATCATATTGGTTTTGAGAATATGGGAGACTAATGATGAAGTCTATAAATATTATCTCCTATTTCCATAGGAGAATAGCTATGTAATGTGACATACCATCGGGCCTCATATGCCTAATCTTAACTTTCTCATAAGTGGAGCACTTGACAGCAAAATTTGCAACATCTCTCTTAATATTATTCCACCAATACAGTATTTTACAAATCATGATACACCTTAGTAGCACCAGGGTGAACGGTATACTTGTAAACATGAGTCTCGACAAGAATTCAATAATGAAAATTATCAATATTCGACATACATAATCTCGCTTGTTACCGTATGCCATCCCCCAATCTCAAAAGCCATGACCATCTGTAATACCTCACATATTTCTAAGCTAGAAAATAAACCATTGTTCTTACGTATGAAACCTCCTATCCTGTGATTCTTATTTGAGTACAACACTTACAATGAGTATTTTAATGAGAAGAGAGCTTATGATATGTTAAGCGTGTTCATAAGAGTCACTTAGAGTAAGGCAACCTAAGAGTTTTTGAATTCATCAAGTTTTAGTGTTTGATTTCACAAGAGTCATCTTTGAAAAAGAATAACTTGAGTTATATGTGGTATTTTGGCAGATTTAGAGCCACCAAACTGTATAGGATTTAATTATCTTTCCAACGATACAAATTTTATCAAAATCTAACACCCGAGCAAGAAGTTATGTCTTTACAAAGTGGAGTGCGTCGCATAAAAAATTGTCTAAGGCTACTGGAATGGTTATGCCATAAGTTGTGTGACGCACAACATAACTTATGCCATATGTTGTGTGACGTACAACCTAACTTATGCCATAAGTTGTACGATGCACAACCTAGCTTACGCGATAAGTTGTGCGCGGCATATCTTATGGCCCAAGTGACGTAAACACACCATTTTTGAGTTAATTTAAGGGTAGAATGGGTATTTCCCACCCCTATATAAGCCTATAACATGGGATTTAGCCCCAATTCAACCAAAATATAGTCACTTCTCTCCAAATTCTCTCAAGAACAAGTTAGGGTTCTCAATTGGGGATTCAAATTCAGAAAAATTCCACCGTAAATCTTTGGAGAATCACGTACTAAGGTATTTATAGTATTGATTTATGGATTAATTTCATCCATAAAGCTCAAGAACCCTAATTCAAATTATAAATCATGATGTTTATGTTGTTGGTTGTTTGTAACCATGCTTATCTTGTTGTATGATTCCCAAGTTCGGGTCTTTATGTGTTTTTCATGAAATTACGTTAGCATGCAAGTTGAAATCTATGAATTAAGTTGTTTATGATGTATAATTTAATGATTACACCTATGCCATAATTTGTGCATGTAAGGTGTTTGATAAAATGCCTAAGAGGATAGAAATTGTGTATTATAGCTCAATTGTGATCCATATGATAAGTGCATATTTTACCCTTATGTTCAAATGACTCCCATGCTATTGATGTGCAATGTAGATGTTTATTGGAATGCTCATGATGTTAGAGTATGAAATTATGACATTGAGTATATGCATTCCTACCATGTACAAGATTATGATAACCATGTACTTCATGAAATCTCCAACTTATTGTATTATGGATTGTTGACGTTGGTCATGTATTCAAGAATGTCATGCCTTGTCAGTTTCCTTATATCGAGTCCTAGGGATACTTGTACCTAACAATTTAGCTGTGTCTAAAGCCAGTGTTATGTTTTCACGATATCTTCAGTCAAGCCGTGTTTAGAAGAATTTAGTCAGTCATGTGACTCAGAAAAACTCAGTAAACTTAGTAATCCTAGTAATCTCAAAAAGGTTAGTAATTCAATAATCTCAGTAGTATTTTGTTAGTCAACAGAACTCAATGAACTCAGTCCAGTTCAGTTTAGTTAATCATGTTTTGTGTCTATTTAGATGGGAGTAGGATTTACCATTGAGTGACCCCAAGGATGAGGACACACACTGATAGTTGAGGGTGTGATCCTTGAAAGAAATCCTTGCATTCCAGAACTATGTAACCAACATATATTAAGACATCAACACTGACAGATAAGGGTTGATGAGGTGGATAAACACTGTCAGATGAGGTTCCTACCGTTCTCTTTTGGGGACGCTGCTAGATGAGGGTCACCCACAGTTTGTCTTTACCAGTGGCGAGGTATTAAAACCCTTCCAATAGGTTATAGATTGGACCCCAACTCAGCTATAATGCATTAGTTGGGGCATGTCGGTTAGATGACTACTTCCCAGATAGTCCTTACTCTTTCAGGACTATTAGATACAGTCAGCTTAGCACAGTACAAAACTCAGCTGTTCCATCAGAACCTAAACTGTCAGATACAGTTGCTCAGTATCAGTTATATCAGTTATCATTAACTCATGTTATCAGTAATCTGACTCAGTAGTCAGTACCATCACAAATTCAGTTGCAGTCACTTATTCATGTATGTATCCTCATATTTATGTTATACAATCAGTTAGCATTATTCATGCATTTGAAACCTTTGCATTCAGCCTACCTCACATGCATACCAATGCATTCAATCATACTGACGTATTTGTGCTATGGTGTTTTATTCTATACCATAGGTTTAGAAGAACAAGCTCCAGAGCATCAGTAGCATTCCAGTTTTAGCAGTCAGAGTTAGCAGTGAGTCCTCATCCTTCAAGGACATGATCATTACTTTATTTCTCCATTACTTAGTTTATTTCAGAAGTTTGAGTTAGTTAGGGACATGTCCCATCAACTCCTTATCAGACAGTTCAGTTTTAGAGACTTTTTAGACTACAATATATTCAAACAGTTTTATTTCAGTTTATTTTTGTATTGATATACCGTACTTTCTAATGTTATGATTTATCAATTTTGAACCTTATGGCCTTTCAGCATTTATTTCTGCATTTATACAATATATTATGCAATGTTCAGGTACAGATATTAGTCATGGGTTAGCTTGTGGTCCTTCGGGATCATGAGCACCGTGCAGTGCTCTGGGTACCAGATTTGGGGCTTTACAAACTTGATATCAGAGCCTAAGGTTCAACAGTATCCTAGGAAGTCTTAAAAGCTGGATCTAGTAGAGTCTTGTGCATGGGTGTATTGTGCACCACACTTATGTACAGAAGGCTATGAGATATTTTAGAAACATTTTTCCTTCTTTTAGTATTCATGTCATGCCAGTGAGCATGAGCTCAAATTTAACTCTCAGTCTAATTCATTTCTCCTTTTTATTACAGAACAAGCCTCCCAAAAGGACTAATAAAAGGAGAACTAAGAATCAGTCAGCACCTCCGCCCGTTCAGGCAGATTCCCTGGACGAACATGTCTTTCATGGCGAGTTCAGAATCGAGTCCCTTACCTTATCTTACTTAATAGTAGCTCAGAGAAATTAGCATGCTGTTGTCCCACCCAGTGATATGATTCATGCCTAGCAGATTGAGGTGGGAAAGCGTAGAAAGAGAGAAAATTAGAGAGCAAGAACAAGTAATTTCAAATTCGCTCAGTCTAAGTTAGAGGGTGGAAACCGTTATCAGTTTCACCCAAAGGCATCTATTCCAGTTCATTCCTCAGCAAGTGCTAGGTCCTAAACCTCAGGGCAGTGGTAGCAGTTCCCAAACCAATACCCTTTGTCAGACTTGTGGCAAACATCACAAAGGTGTTTGCAAAGCTGGTAGTGATGTTGCTTCGAATATGGCGAGTCAGGTCATAGATTCCTATACTATCCTAAGGTTAGTCCATGAATTCAGCATAACCATCCTTTAGTTCAGTCCGATCACCCAAAGTAGCAGGGTGCCACATCCAGTGCCACCAATGGGCAATGCCCAAACAGACTCTATGCTCTTCATCCCCGACAAGATCAAGAAAATTTTCCTGATGTAGTCACTGGTATGTTATAGTTCTTTCACTTTCATGTTTATGCTTTGCTAGATCAAGGAGATTCCTTGTCTTTAGTTACTTCTTATATAGGAGTTAATTTCAAAGTCAGTCCCGGAATTCTAGCAGAGCCCTTCTCAATATCTACCATAGTGGGTAAAGCCATCATAGCCCGGTGGGTATACAAGAACTACCCGGTTATGGTACCTCAGAAAATCACTTCAGCCGACTTAGTCCAATTAGAGATGACTGATTTAAAATATTGTTATCAGCATGGATTTGGCTTCGTTCCTGCTATGCCATAATCGATTGTAGAAATAGAATTGTCTAGTTTCAATTTCTAAATAAATGTGTCCTTAAGTGGAAGGGTAGTATTTCGACATTCAGGGGTCAGTTTATTTCCTACCTACGAGCTAGAAAAATAATATCTTAGGGATGTGTCTATCATCTTGTTCAAGTTAAGGACTCTAGTTTCGAAACTCCCAGTATTGAGTCAGTTTCAGTAGTGAATGAATATGTAGATGTCTTTCCCAAAGATCTTCCAAGAATTTCTCCCAAAAGGGAAATAAATTTTGACATTGATCTTCTTCCAACCCATATCTATTCCTCCATATAGAATGGCACCAGCAAAACTTAAGGAACTGAAAGAATAGTTGAAGGATTTCCTAGATAATAGATTCATCATACCCAGTCTTTCCCCATGGGGTGCACCAGTCTTATTCATGTGAAAGAAAGACGGTTTCATTAGAATATGCATAGATTACCGTCAGCTCAATAAAGTCATGGTCAAGAACAAGTATCCACTTTCCAAAATCAATGACTTGTTTGACCAACTTCAGAGTGTCAGTTAATTTCTATAAGATAGACCTCAGAACAGATATTATCAGCTCAGGGTCAGAGAAGTGACATTTCAAAATTAGCTTTTCTAACTCGGTATGGTCACTTCGAATTCTTAGTCATGTCATTTGGTCTTACCAATGCCCCAGCAGCTTTCATAGACTTGATGATCTGAGTGTTCAACCAATACTTTGACATGTTTGTCATAGTCTTCATAGATGACATCCTTGTCTATTTCTGAAATAAGCATGATCTTGCAGACCATCGCAGAATAGTATTACAGACCCTCAAAACCCATTAGTTATCATGATATCTATTCATGCCCCACATGTCAGCACTATTATCATCACTCATATTTGTACACGTTAGTAAAAATCATGTACGCTTATAATTCCTATTATAAGAAGTTCCAGTTCACTCAGTGTTACAAATCATGTTCCATGAGTACAGGAATTTTAGACTCAGGTCATGCAGCTTATGAATTATACACTTATTCCATGCAATACATTATGCTCAAGTCACATGACTCATGCTTCACTCCTAATGATCAGCCAAACTCAGACTATGTCATGTATATCCTTAATTCAGATCACTTGGTGAATCTATTGGGATGATGTTCTATCCCTTGAGTCTCAGTTACGAAGTAAGTTTAGTAATCAATATTCACTAAAGGACTCAGATAGTCCTACAAAACCACGGCTTTCAGCTATCAGTTACTTTACCATCAAAATTTAGGACTTTAGTACCAGTCTAAACCTCAGTTATCAGAAACCAATATTCAGTCCCAGCTATAGTCTTAGTTACAGTTACAGTCTTAGCTACAATCTCAATCCCAGTCCTAGCCTAGTAATTAGGTCTGTAACTCAATTCAGTTTCGGGTTTACTCGGCCATAGCATAGAGTTATAAGTCACTCAGTTGTCATCCTTCTAATACCTCAGTTTACAAGACTATTCTAGAATCATGTTGTACTCCTGGTGTTGTATTCTCAAATAATACAATTAACCTTAATTCAGGCTCAGTTATCTTATGTCACTCAATCAATCCTTATCTCATATGCATAATGCTCTGCAGTTGCAGTCCAGTTATTCAAGACTAAGTACAGTTCTATCTTGCAGACCCAGTATTCAGCTATCAGTCATTCAGTTAATCAGATAAGTTAGTATGTTTAAGCATTCATTCTCGATGCTTATGCAAATATTTTCAATAGTGTCAAGTGAAAAAGTACTTCAGTTAAGTATAAGTTTTCAGTATAGGTTAGATCGATCATCCAGTAATTCAGGTTAGTAATCAGGAAACAAGTCGTATGGTGTGGTTTCCCATCTTTCCACCTAGTCCTACTATCATAAATCTTAGGAATATAACTATTCCAATATAGAAAGTCCCACTAGTTGTAAGATCAGCTTAGTTTATGTATTATGACTCAGTTTTAGATCCCAGATATTCAGTCACGAATCAATTCGTAGGTGCCCTGTGCATAGTCCTAGTTTTCCTCAGTATCTCAGTCAAGTCAGTATTCTTCTAGGGACATAATGTCCCAATGGGGAGATGCTCTATAACCCCTGAGCTATCATACCCTAAACCCTCCAATTTCTCTTCACATAACGAATCTAGTTTGGAGTTATGGGTACCCATAGGTTGAACCTCTAGCTCCAATATCAGATGTAAGCCATGTACTCAATGGGTCAGTTCAGTTTATGATACCCAGTCCATGTCACATGTTACAGACTCAACCATGTTCTCATGTTTCCGTTCATGCGTGTTCAGAAAAGATCTCGAAATGAGGCCAGAAAATTTAGAGTGTTTGAAAATATCTCCCATGAAGGGAGTAAAGAGGTTTGGCAAGAAGGGAAAGCTCAGTACCCGATATGTCGATCCCTTCAAAATTCTTAGTCACTTTATCAAAGTAGCTTATGGTCTCGAGTCGCCTTCAGATCTAGCTTCAGTGCATCCGGTCTTTCATGTCTCCTTGCTTAATAAATACATAGGTGACCCAACATTTGTAGTCCCTATTGAGGGCATAGACATTCAGAACAACCTCTCTTTGGAAGAAATTCTAGTCAAAATTCTTGACTACCAGATTCGCAGAATGAGGAACAAAGAGGTCCCTCTAGTCAAAGTTCTTTGGTGGAATCAGTTCGTTGAGGGAGCTACTTGGGAAGCAGGAGCAGACATGCGATCCAAGTACCCTCACCTTTTCTTCACTAATCCAAACTCATCCCAAGATTATAGCTTTCCTTAAGCTTATTCAGTTTCATATTCAAATTTCAGTTCCAAACCAGTTTCATGCTCAGATTCCTAACATAAACTTGGTATTAGATACCATTTCATATTCAGTCACATATTTATGCATCAGATCAGTCATGCATTCATGCATTATATATGCATTCTCCATGTGAGAAACTTAGTTTATCATAAATACTAGTCATGAATTCATGAATCAATTTAGTCATGAAAACATGCATCAGATATGCATGCTCAGTGTAATACAATTAGCTTATCAGTCATGTCAGTCATATAATCATGTTTTAGTTTTTCATGTTCAGTTTGTACCTCAGTTATCATTCTTCCCCTCTCAGTCAGTCCCATTTGAGGATGAATGTTCCCAAAGGGGAGATATTGTAATACCCCATATATTTCTAAGATAGAAAATGAACCATTGTTCTTACGTATAAAACCTCCAATTCTGTGATTCATATTTTAGCAAATAACTTACAATAAGTGTCCTAGTGAGAAGAGAGCTTATGATGTGTTAAGCGAGTTCATAAGAGTCACTTAGAGTAAGGCAAGCTAAGAGCTTTTGAATCCATCATTTTAGTGTTTGATTTTGCAAGAGTCATATTTGAATGAGAATAACTTGATGTATATGTGGTATTTTGGAAGATTTAGACCCAAAAAATTGTATAGGATCGAATTAGCTTTCCAACGATACCAATTTTACCAAAATCCAACACCCGAGCAAGAAATTATGGCTTTGTAAAATGGAGTGTGTCGCCTAACAAATTGCCTAAGGCTACTGGAATGTTTATTCCATAAGTTGTACGACGCACAACCTCACTTATGCCATAAGTTGTGCAACGCACAACCTAACTTACGTGATATGTTGTGCGCCGCATATCTTATGGCCCAAGTAACGTAAACACCCCATTTTTGAGTTATTTTAAGGGCGGAATAGGTATTTCCCACCCCTATATAAGCCTATAATATGGGATTTAGCCCCAATTCAACCAAAATATAGTCATTTCACTCATAATTCTCTCAAGAACTAGTTAGGGTTCTCAATTGGAGATTCAAATTCATGAAAATTTCACTGTAAATCTTTGTAGAATCACGTACTAAGGTATGCATAGTGTTGATTTATGGATTTCTTTCCTAAATAAAGCTCAAGAACCCTCTTTAAAATTATAAATCATGATGTTTATGTTGTGGTTGTTTGTAACCATGTTTATCTTGTTATATGGTTCCCAAGTTGGGGTCTTTATGTGTTTTTCATGAAACTAAATTAGCATGCAAGTTGAAATCTATGAATTGAGTTGTTTGTGATGTGT
>NW_025877902.1:0-1039 GCF_002878395.1 Capsicum annuum
AATAAAAAAATAATGATTAACACAAATGAATTTTAAAAATGGAGAAACAAAAAATAAATAATGTTTGAGAAGAAAAGAAAAAGAGAAAAAAATAAAAATTGAGACAAACGAACAAAAATATGAAAAAAGGAAAAAATTAAAAATCAAGAAAAATAACAAAAAGAAATAAAAATTGAAGCTGAGAGACAAATCTATATCTATAATCTATAATCTATATCTATATCTATATCTATATCTATATCTATAATCTATAATCTATAATCTATAATCTATAATCTATAATCTATAATCTATTAAAAGTATGAAGGGGAAATGTTGTTTGAAATTTTTGTCTTTCATTAAAAGTCTTTTGCTGTAGACAAATCATCTTTTTACTATTTTTTTCTAATATTTAAGACTTAAAAATTAATTAAATATATTTATCATCAAACCGTTTCTTATTAGAAGTCGTCAGAATTAATGACAATTAATACTTTTTCCATTTGTTTAAAAATTGTAAATTAACTAAATTTGATTTTAAGAAGGTTTGAAAAATCTAGAAATAAATTAAAAGCGTTATAACATGAAAAATTTAAGAAGTATCAAATTTTTAAAAGCTTTAAGTACATAATAAAAATGGTATCAACAATTTTGTAAAGATTTGATTTTAAAAACAAGGAAAGATTTTAAGTATAGAAAAAAAAAAAGAAAAATAATCGTGCAACAATTATGGTTCAAATTAATGTGTCTATCTTAGCCTATGTCAGCAAGGGAAAGAGGTACTACATGACAAACACAAAAGTAATGATCCATAGACCACTTGAAACTTTTGGTGATAAAATATATATGTGTTTACACTAAAATATATGTTTATGTTACATAATTATATTAAAGTGTGAAGGATCTTTGAAAAGTAATTTGAATTTTTAAACATCAACCACTTGAAAATTTTGGTGATAAAATATATATGTGTCTACACTAAAATATATATTTTATGTTTACATTATTATATTAAGTGTGAAGGATCTTTGAAAAATGATTAGAATTTTTTTACACTTTA
>NW_025877903.1:0-1982 GCF_002878395.1 Capsicum annuum
TCTAGGCTGATACCCTTTTAGGGAGTAGCTTTATCCTGCGGAAGGCTGCATGATACTGGTGTTAGCATTCTATGGAAATGAATTAGGTATTGTCTAAATTTCCTATTTTTGAGTAGTTTAGAACCTGTAAGCAATACAACATAGACAAACATCAGTACAATCACACCAAAAATATGCTAGAGAAAACACAAAAACTTATGTGGTAGATGTATTAAAGTTTGTTGAGGCAGCAGCGGATATGTAGAAAGTTTGCTTCCGATTAGGGGATGCTCTTAGGTATGGCAATCGTGGAGTGTTGATCACGATCGCGGTGAGACAATTGCGGTCATCGAGATGGAAATTGCAGTACCCAAGACAAAATTTGACCAGCTCTGCACACTATTCGGATTTGAAATTTAAATCCCAATCCCTCATTCTAACTAGTCATAACAACATTTGAAAGAGTGAATTTAATCCTAGAGTGCGTACTAATAGCCCAAAATGTAAGAAAATTAATCAAGGAATTCGTAGGGACATTTAAACAAACACATATTGTACACATCAATTTAAGCAGCTTAAAGCACAATTTTGGGTAGTTAAGACTTCCCCAATTCGTGTGTACACCAATTTCAATAGCTAACCACAATACAATTTAAAGCTAAGAATGTATTTAGTAACTACAATTACTATTGAAAGTCGTATTCTACACTACAGGCTCTCTGCATGCAATTATATTTATATAAAGGAGGTAAGGACTACATACCACGTATAGAGATACAAGTGGATCAAAATGAAAATTGGAGATACCACACAAAGCTAAAAGTTAGAGTCAATTTAGGGAGAATTTAAGAGAGAAGTTGTGAGGAAGTGAGAATCGGATGGTCACTTTAATATGATTAGAGCATGGTCGTGGTCCTAGCTCTGCGATCATGATCACTTGGCCTCCGTGATCGTGGTGACATAGGATGTAGTCTCTGTAACTGAGTGCAAACAACTGGGTTTCCTGCAATTCTTGTTCAGTCCAATTTTCAAATTTCACACATTCTTTTTCTAAATTCAATAAAAATTCCTCTTGGCACCAAAATTCAATGGGTTATGCATGCACAAACATAAGAATTTATTCTACTCTAACATACATAGAATGGAAAGGATCCGTGCTACCTTTTATGTCATGATGGGTTGCGTCCCATCGAGCACTTAGTTTATTGACATATCCCGATGCCTTCACCACTTTCTTTTATGTCTCCAATTACAAGATTTTTATCTTTATCCTGGATTTTGTTCGTCATGCATTTAGTGACAGAGCGATAAAAGATCCAAATCTTCTAAGATGAAACTTGGAAGATCTGAGGAAATGGCAAACAAGCTTTGAGCTTGCAATTTTGAAGACTTGAACCTTTTACCTAACTTTGCATTCATTTTGTGGCTTGGTGCCTTAGATAAAAAGTGACCATTAATAGGACATTCCTTGGACTTGGAAAGTTGAGTTCCTTGGCCATTAATGTATAGGGCTCCATATATTCTACTGGAGTGCCAAATTTTGAAATATTTAAGTCGGACTCTGTCATCCCACAATCCACCATTTGTTTAAAGGGATGGATCTTTATCACATCCTCTATGCATAATTTTGGGAAGTGATATGAATGAGTTCCAGCACCTAATTTTGGATTAGTTTCCTCTGAAGCATTTTTACCCTGAAATAAACTAGAGTCATTATAAGAGGCTTTCTTTCAATCCTGTTTTAACTCTAGTACTATTTCTTTTATTTGGGATTCTTTTCCATTATATGGTTTGGATAATTGGGAAGTCATTGAGGAATCTTCACTACTAAGCTCGTTATCATAGATTGGTTTCTCTTCTTGATAAACTTCGTCTTGGGCAATGACCATGGTATGGAATGTTGTAAGTTTTTCTTCTTTGCCCTACTGAAAAGGATCATCTCTCTTAATGTTATGTTGTTCATGGATCAAATATTGGATAGGCTTGTCAGAAGAGGGTGGTAT
>NW_025877904.1:0-3560 GCF_002878395.1 Capsicum annuum
CTCATGAACTAGTCTTATGGAATTATGCTATGCTTACTTGCAAAACCTACTCATGTATAAGATGTAGAATACCCATGTACTTTATGAAATTCCCTAAGTTATGATATTATGGATTGTGGTTGTAATATGTAATGAGCATGATACTGAAAGCTATGCAAGTATATAAATGTTGTATGAATTCGCCTCCATGAAATAGATTGTTGAGAACCATGCTTAGTATGAAATCCCTTATTTATGATATTGTGGATTATGGACTCTACTCTTATGATCAAGTCAGTCATGTGTGTCAGTTTCCTTCCATCGAGTCTTGAGGGTACTTGTACCCGAAAAATATAGTTGTGTGCCTAGAGCCATGTCATGTTTTCACGATACTCTCAGTCAAGCCATGATCTATTGAAATCAGTCAGTCATGTAACTCAGGAAAACCTAGTAATCTCAGTAGTTCAGTATTCTCAGTAATCTCAGTAATCTCAGTGCTCAGTAACCTCAGTAATCACAGTAAATCTCATAACTTCAGTACTCTTAATCAGTCCTCAGAACTCATTATATTCCACCCGTCATCAGAATCCAGTAAACTCAGTTTTAGCTCCGCTAAATAATACCACTAGTATCAGTTCAGTTAATCAGTATCAGTTCAGATAATCAGTTCAGTTCAGTTATTTAGTTCAACCCAGTTATTTATTTCAGTTTCTTTCAGATAGGAGTAGGATTCAACACCGAGTGAGCCTAGGGATGGGGACTCACCCACTATATTAGGACTGAGATCCTTAGAAGCAATTCTTAAGTTCCAGAACTATGTAGCCAATGTAGGTACGAGATGTCACTCGTTAGATAGGACTGACATACTCAGGGGTTACTCATTAGTACATTTATATGTATAGGACGGATCCCAGGAGTCACCCGCTAGATTAGGACTGACTCTACATCAGGTGTCTTTACTGGTGGCGCGGTACTGACACCCTTCCAGTCAGGGCAAAGATTGGACCCCAGTCAGCTTAGTTTGGGGCATGTCGGTTAGATGAACACATCCCATAGTTTCAGTTACAGATTCAGGACTAGCAGATACAGTCAACTCAGTTCAGTAGTACAGATTCAGTACTGTTAGAGACAATTAATCATTATCATTATAAATAGACTTCAAGATCACCCATTAAACTGGACTGATCTCAACTATAGTTAACAAGTAGTAGAATCAATAGATTTAAAGATCACCCACTAGATAGGAATGATCTCAGACTAAGTCAAATCATCCTTAATATCGGTATACTCATGATCATCCGCTAGATAGGACTGATCCTAAATTTAGGTACTCCAAGTAAAACGGAACTCAGATAGTTCCATCAAAACTTAGACTGTCAGATACAGTCACCCAGTATCAGTTACATTGGTTAGGCCGATCATCACAGTTATATCAGTTTTCTAAACTCATGTATCAGTCATATCAGTTATCAGAATTCATGATATCAATATTCAGCTTCAGCACTGTCAAACACAGTCAACCAGACCAGTTCTTCATAATTTGAACTGTCAAAAATAGTCGTTCATCTATTTAGTATCTCAGTATCAGTACACTTATGTTGTCAATATTCAGACTAAGTAGTCAGTATCTCCACGAGTTCAGTTACAGTTATTTATGCATGTATGTATTCTCATGTTCATATTAGTCAGCATCGTTCATGCATATAACTCTTTGCATTTAGCCTACCTCACTCGTATACTCAGTACATTCAGACGTACTGATGTATTTGCGCTATGGTGCTTTCTCTTATGTTATACCATAGGTTCAAAGGCACAAGCTCTAGATCAGCAGTAGCATTCCAGTGGTCAGAGTTTGCAGTGAGACCTTCTCATTCGAGGACTATATGATTATTGCAACATTTACTATTTAGTTGCTAGATGAAGTTAGTTGGAGACATATTCCTTCAACTCCTTATTCAGTTCAGTTAGAGGCTTTTAGACTAAATGTTAGATTAGATATTCAGATCTCATTATTTTCAGTATTTATGACTTATTTTGGTATTGTTATACCTTTTTCAGATATTTTTTTATCAGCGTTTATTCAGTTCGAACCTTATGGTCTTTCATGTTCATGTTTTGGCATTTTATGATATATTATGCAGTATATAGGTACAAATATCAGTCATGGGTTAGCTTGTGGTCCTTCAAGGTCATGAGCACGGTGTAGCATTTCGATTCAGAAAATCGAGGTGTTACAAATTGTGTATCAGAGCCTAAGGTTTAATAGAGTCCTAGGAAGTCTGAAAGCCGTATCTAGTAGAGTATTGTACATACGTATGTTGTGCACCACACCTATGTGCAGGAGGCTATGAGATGTTTTAGGAACAGTTTCCCTTCTTTCTGTATTCATGTTATGCCAGTGAGCAGTCAGATTTGTATAGCTTGTTTTCTTATCCTTGCATCTATTCATGCTATCCAAAATCTCAGAGAATATAACTATTTCAAGGTAGAACCTCCTAGTAGTTGCAAGTTCAGTCCATCTCATGCATTAGTTTCAGACTCTTTAGTTATAATCTAGTTCATAGATGCCCTGTGCATCACCCAGTATCTCCGTAAGGTAAGCGTTCTTAGAGGGACATAGCATCCCAAGGGGAAGATACCCCACTTTCTCTTAACGCTCTCATGCCTTAGATCCTTCAATTTCTCCTTGCATAATGAATTCAGTCTAGAATAGAGGGTACTCATATGTTGACCTTCAATTTAGACCTCAGCTGTAAGTCAAGTATTCAGAGGTTCAGTTCAGTTTATGATGTTGAGTCTATATATAGCATAGCAGAATCAGTTATGTTCTCATGTTTCAGTTCAATCTTAGTGTCTTTACCATTGCATGTTCAGTCGCATGTTTGTGAGTCAGTTTAGTCAAGTATTCACGCATCAGATATGCGTAGTCAGCTAATCAATACTTTTAATCATGCATTCACGTATCTTGTCAGTCATATAATTATGCATCAGATATGAATGGACTCAACTTATCAGTTAAGCATCAAATATGCATTCTCAGTTTGAGAAACTCAGTTTATCGAAAAACTCAGTCTTACATTCATAAATCAGCTACCCATGCATCAGATATGCATAAATAGTATGATATGCTCAGGTTTTAGTCATGTCAGGCATGAAAGCATGATCAGTTATTCATGCTATATATTTGTGTAATTTGTATTTTCTCTTATTTCAGCCAATATCATTCAAGGACGAATGTTCCCAAAGGGGAGATATTGTAATACCCCATATTTTGAACTAGAATAAAAATTCGTCATTCCTATGCGTGGATGTTTCAAAAGCCTCAAATCATATATAAATTTAGTTTATTAATCAATTATGTAGTGTGAGAATCTATTTGAGCATGAATTTAGATCATAAAGGTCTCCTAACTCAAGTACAAGTTGAAAGTCTTCCTATCATTCAAGTTTTAGTGAGAGTCAAAACTTGGGTCAACTTCAACCGACCATAACTTGTTGTATATGAAGAACTGGGTGGTTTACTATATATCAAATGAAATCTCTTTGAATTAGCTTTCCAACCATACCAATTTCTCCTAAATC
>NW_025877905.1:0-2986 GCF_002878395.1 Capsicum annuum
CATCTGTTTGAAGACCTATTTAATATCTCCCAACAGATCTTCCACCCATTGCAACAGATGGACCACCACCACCACAACTAATGCCACGACCAATGCCACCAAGACCACCACCAATGCCACCAATACCAACACCAAGACCACCGACACCACCACCAAAAAACACAAATACCAACACCACCAACAACACCACAAACACCATCCAATAATACCACGACAGTCAACAAAACACTGAGAGAAAAACGAGAGTTTTCTTGGGTGCTTCCTACGTTTTTAACATCAAAACTCAAAATTATTAACCCATTCTCGAAGATAATACAACTAAAAGTCTTCTTTTTTATCATTAACTAAAAAGCCCTATTTTTTAGAATAAAGAACAAATGTAGAACTCTTCTTGAACTCTGTTACGTGTGAAGATAGAGAAAACAACGGATACAAGCAAGAATGAAGTCGAAAAAAATAACTATATGTAGTCGTAAATGGAAAGAAAATCGACCTGTTTTGAAGGTTGAGCAATATGTTGAGTAGCTGTTATTTGTATTATTGAGAGGGAGAGGACACCCTGAGAGAGAACTTAATATTTGAAATGAAAAGTTTTTCGCGTAAATGGATGATTTGTATGGGTTAATTTGTAATTTTGGAAAAGAATGACAAGTTTTGAAATTACAAATTTGGTCCGAATTGATCTTAATTAATTTTAAAAAATTTAAAAGATATAGTTTTTAAAATATTGAGTTGATGAGAACTCATTTCTACTCAGAGTGATCGATCGCGAACTCGGGTCGGGATGAACGCAATACCAGCGCCATGCAATTGCAAAGACTCGATTGAATTTGTAATTGACCCTGCGAGCTCATTCATTAATCCCTAGTTCCACCTAAATCAACTTAGGTACTATCACTATCCTAACATTGAGTTGATAAGAACTCATTTTAACTCAGAGTGATTGATCAATGACTCGGGCCGAGATGAATGCAATACCAACACCATGTAATTCCAAAGACTTGATTGGATTTGTAGTTGACCCTACGAGCTCACTCATTCATCCCTAGTTCCACCTAAATCAACTTAGGTACTATCACTATCCTAACATTGAGTTGATAAGAACTCATTTTAACTCAGAGTGGTTGATCAATGACTCGGGCCGAGATGAACGCAATACCAACACCATGCAATTGCAAAGACTTGATTGGATTTGTAGTTGACCCTGCGAGCTCACTCATTTATCCCTAGTTCCACCTAAATCAACTTAGGTGCTATCACTATCCTAATATTGGGTGGATGAGAACTCATTTTAACTCAGAGGGATCGATTGACGACTCGGGTCGGGATGAACGCAATACCAACGCCATGCAATTGCAAAGACTAGATAGGATTTATAGTTGACCTTGCAAGCTCACTCATTCATCCCTAGTTCCACCTAAATCAACTTAGGTACTATCATTATCCTAACATTGAGTTGATGAGAATTAATTTCAACTCAGAGTGATTGATCGATGACTCGGATTGGGATGAACGCAATACCAACGCCATGTAATTACAAAGACTCAATTGGATTTGTAGTTGACCCTGCGATCTCACTCATTCATTACTAGTTCCACCTAAATCAACTTAGGTATTATCACTATCCTAACATTGAGTTTATGAGAATTTATTTCAACTCAGAGTGATCGATCGACAACTTGGGTCGATATGAACGCAATACCAACGCCATACAATTGTAAAGACTCGATTGGTTTGTAGTTGACCCTGCGAGCTCATTTATTTATCCCTAGTTCCACCTAAATCAATTTCTATGAAATCTATTGCAACAAACGACTAAGCTATTGAAAATTTTCAAACAGGTACATATATATTGCAATAGATGACATATCTGATTTAATTATCAAATAGATATTTTCATCTATTGTGACAGATGATTGAGCTGTTGGAAATTTTGAAAAAAAATATTTATATCTATTGTAACAGATGACATATATGATTTTATTAATTATCAAATGAACATTTTCATCTGTTGTCACAGATGACTGAGCTTTTGGGATTTTTTAAATAGATATTTATATCTGTTGTAACAAATGACTGAGTTGTTCGGATTTCTAAATAGATATTTATATATGTTGCAACAGATGACATATCTGTTTCAAAATCTTTTTATCTCTTTTAATTTTAAAGTAAGAAGCTTCTGGTCCGAGTAGATAATATCAAGTAGTAGTACTTACTACTAAAGGTGATAAAAAATATTTCTTGGATATCTCAAAAGTAAGTTCATTGAGCAGTCTTGTCTTGTCTTTTCAATGTTAGTAGTCTTAGTCTTCCTCGTGCCCCTCAAATTATTAATGAAATTAATGAATATTAATTAATGAATATTGAAAACCACCACTTCTACGTACACAATACATTTATAGAAATTATCTTATCTCTTTCTTCAGTTGTAGTTTATTTTATTCAACTCTCATCTTTTTCTCTCTCCTCTTTAGGATCACAACCTTTTTTCTCTCTTTTCTCTTCTCTTCTCATAAAGATTCTTTCAGATCTAAACCCATCCATATCTTTTCTCGACTTAAATTTTTATTTTAATCCCTTTTTTGATATTAAGGTATGGTTCATTATTGCTCTTTCATTCTCATCTTCTTCTTTGCATTTTATTTACATTTGTTTTTTTATTTAATTACTATTTAACCATATCATATTTATTAAAAAAATTTTAAGAAACTTGTAAGTGTTGAATAAATAATCCGAGAATTTTTATTACAATATGAGAAAAAAGTCATCTGTTGGAAGAAGTTTAAAAGTCTTGTCGGTAGTATCATTTTTTTTGTATGTATTTTGTTTGTTTCATTATTGTTGATGCAGTTATTGATGTTGTTGGTGGGGTTGGCATTGTTGGAACTTGTGGTGTTGTTGATGGTTCTGGCACAAAGGATATTGCTTCTTTGCCGTTAATGATGTTGTTGGAACAAATGTTGTTTCTTTTTTGTTGATGTTTATG
>NW_025877906.1:0-1276 GCF_002878395.1 Capsicum annuum
TAAGTTTTGGTTGAGTTCTATGACTTTCTTGGTCATATTATTTCTAGTAATGGGATAAAGGTTGATGTGGTGAAGGGGTGGCCTAGGCCCACAACTCCACCTGACATTTGGAGCTTCTTGGTTTTAGCCGAGTATTATAGGTGGTTTATGGAGAGCTTCTCATTGATATCGGCTCCTTTGACTAAGTTTACTCAGAAAAAGGTCAAGTATTATTGGTCGGATACTTGTGAGGGGAGTATTGAGAAGTTGAAGGATAAGCTAACCTTAGCTCCAATTTTGACTTTGCTGAAAGGCAATGATGGGTTTGTGGTTTATTATGATGCATGTCGGGTAGGGCTTGGTTGTATTTTGATTCAATATTGGAAGGTGATTGTCTAATACTTCCAGGCAGTTAAAGGTGCACGAGAGGAACTATCCTACTCATGATTTGGAGTTGTTGGCGATTTTGTTTGATTTAAAAATTTGGCGGGATTATTTGTATGGTGTTCACGTAGATATCATTTCTGATCATAAGAATCTATAGTGCATGTTCATACAGAAAGAGCTTAGTCTTAGGCAACAGAGAGGGGTTGAGCTTCTCAAAGACTATGATATAAGTCTTCACTACCACCCAGGTAAGGCTAACATGGTTGTTGATGCTCTTAGCATGTTGTCCATAGGGAGTTTGTCTCATGTGGAAGAAGGAAAGCAGAAATTAGTGAAGGATATTCCCAATTTAGCTAATCTTAGAGTTTGCCTCTTGGACTTCAAGGATGGTGGTGTGATGGTACAAGAAGTGGTTTGATCATATCTTGGTGCAGATATTAAGGAGAAGTAAGTGCTGGATCCTATCTTGATAAAAATCAAGAGTGATGTTGTTGGAAAAAACATAGTGGTGTTTGAGATCAGTGGTGATGGTACTTAATGGTACCAAAGAAGGTTGTATATTCCTGATGTCAATGATTTACGGTAAAGAATTTGGGTGACACACATGAGTCATGCTATATTGTTCATCCCAGCTCGACTAAGTATATCATGATCTCAAGGAGATTTATTGGTGGAATGGCATGAAAAAGGATGTGATTGATTTTATGGCCAAGTGCATGGAGTGTCAACAAGTTAAGGTTAAGCACATGAGACCTGGTGGATTACATCAAGAAATTGAGTTTCTCGAATAGAAGTGGGAGGTAATAAAATCGTAATAAATATGGATTTTATTACCAATCTTCCTCGGTCTCAGAACCAATATGATTTGATTTGGGTCATTGTGGATAGGATGACAAAGTCTTCTCACTTT
>NW_025877907.1:0-11025 GCF_002878395.1 Capsicum annuum
TATTAATTCTCAAAATTAAACCAAATATTTTTGACCATTCAAAAAAGCAAAATATTTATACACAAGTTTTGAATGTTCAAAAATAAAATGTTATAATATGAAGCCAATGTGATCAATCTCTTAGGTCAAGTCTAGTTTATCGATTTCGTTCCCATCTTCTATATCGTTACTTACAACATTAAGAAAAATAAAGATGATGTCGATATTAGAGTAATATTTTGCAAACGCTAGGACACAAAGAGGCTTTCCATAATTCCAAGCAATAAAATATCCATATGCATGCATGTCCTCATGTCCACAAAAGTCAAGTTTCATAGAAGAAAAAGGTGCTCTAACTTTGCACCCAGACAAGATTGGTGATAATATTCGTCAATTGAAACAGCTATCTGATATGATATAGTGGGAATGAACTGATTATCGGACTCAATATCAAAACAAAAAGCAAGACCACATTCTGGCCAAATCCCAAGAAAATTAGAAAAACAACCATGAACAATTCATAAACCTTAGGAGCTAACTAAAGTGAAACAATATATAGCAAGAAATCAAGAAAAAATGTGAATGAGTTTCACGACCAGATTTCCGAGTCATCATGTCACCTACCATAACTCAGTAGTAGAAAAGTCGACACCGTAACCCAGACCTAACGTAATGGGTTACCTTGGTGGAAACGTCTAACATAGACCCTATATAGGAACATAATACGAAAACAATATTCCACAAAAAAACTAACTGACATTCAAATACCAATCTCAAGACCTGATTGTATAAGAACAAGAGCAACTCTAAATTCAACAACAGAATTTACAACTTAAAGTCTAATAAACATAAATAGTCTTAAATGATCTCATACATTCATCTCGAATACAAAATACAAAATAAGGTAGAGTGGGAAAAGGGCAACTCAAAACTCCAAGAGCACACCCTATCTCTTGATGATCAACACGTCATGATCTCGACTCAACGGCGGCAACTAAAACTCGGGTCTGCACCAAAAAGGTACAGTGGTATAGTATGAGTACCAAAACGTGTCTACTTAGTAGGCATCATTGGCCGACTGAGCTAAAATATAATATAAGGATGATATCCAAGTCAAGTAGATTTACTAGGTGGGCCCTTAGTTCTACACAAGATTACACATATCAATTAGCCTTAACCCAATACTCGGCATAATCCACTTCTAGTTACTAATTAGAATTAATATAGTCCACACCTCTTAACTATTAATTAGTGACGAAGAATGATTAATAACCTACTAAGGAAGGCATCATATTCCAAGTACACAAACAAATTTATCCATACACGGCATAAAACCAAGTATGTCCATATATTCATATATACTCACCACACACAATATCATTATAACATTGTTACCTCTTCAGCATTAACCGGGCATCATCACATCATCAACATATCCTTCGGATTCACCAAAAATATTTATAAAATCATTATATGCTCCGGATTCACCAGGTATAATCATATCATCATTACCTCTTCTGGATTAATCGGGCATCATCATAACATCAACATATCCTCCGGATTCACTGGGCATCATCATAATATCATTATGTCCTCTAAATTCACCGGGTATCATCATAACATTATTACCTCTTTCGAATTAACCGAGCATCATCATAACATCAACATATCCCATAGATTCACTGAGTATCATCATAACACCATTACTTCTTTCGGATTAACCGGGAATCATCATACCACCATTACCTTTACCGAATTAATCGGGCATTATCATTACATCAACATATCCTCTGAATTCATCGGGTATCACCATAATATTATTACCTCTTTCGGAATAACTAGGTATCATCATAACATCATTAGCACGTCTCCCAGACAACTAACATTTACATACATATGTAGTCAAATTAATAAATATGTACAAGCCACAATAATAGAGTATAAGTGATGCAAGGTAACACGTATCATCATACTTTATAATTATTCATCACTAAATAATATAAGTAGATGCATGAGTATGAATATCCAAATGATATATGCAATCACCACTTTTCCAAGGTTATCATGTTTATTAGAAAGACTATTATAAGCCAAGTGCATGCTTGCTAGTCGCCTTTTTCAATCTAACATTTCACAATACTAACCCAAAAGAAAATCATTCACATAAGCATTAGCTTAATCATTAAACTTGGTTCATAGCAAAAGTGGTAACATAATTAAAGGTTCACTAGGTGAACCAATTAATAAGTCAAGTGATAGCATAACCATAATCTCAATTCACAAGACTTTCTAAGGTTATCCATATCATGACAACAAGATAATCAATCAAGTATACATATTATCCAACCATCAACCATATACATAAATCGATAACTGGGTTTAACCATTATAATTTCAATAACTGATTTAGACGTTCGTCAAATATCTAGGTCACTAGGGAATTTCATCTGTCAATGTTAAGGTAGATCAAGTCCCACAACTAAATCCCAGTAATACCAAAGTTCACTTCTACAAGGCTAACTTCTACTCGGAATTAGGCTAGGTTATCTAAATCACACCATAAGGTCTTATCAATCATTACTAGTCCTATAAGGGAAAATCCTCTTTAAGTATTCTTTCTATGTCATCCCAACACTAAAGCATTTCCACAATTAGTTATATCTAGGTCAACATACTCTAAAAGTTAGCCAACAACATCATTCTCAACTATTAGAGCAATGAGAATATCGCATACCATTCATAAGACTACAAGTAGAACTATCCAAGGTTCTAGGCTAAAGATCAAGAATCACATTTTACAAGTTCAATAGACTATAAGAATAAACTAATACCAAGTATCACCAATCATCTATTTATTATCTAAGACCCTGCCCAATCATACAAGAAATCAATAATTATAGTACAATCAAGCTCAATCTATCTACAAGTAAGCCTAACCTACCTTGAGTCCAATTGCTCACGAACCAACAAGATATGCCTTCCCTTTTCTTGAAGCTTCTTTTTCCATAAGCCAACCTATCAAAAACATAATCTAAGCATCTTTACAAGAACCAAAAAAACCATTATGGCACCATCATTCCATGGGTCCAAAATGACATCAAACCCCAAGTGGACCCCATATTCCAAAAATGAGTTTTTGAGACTAACCCATTGTTCAAACATCATTAGGAAGATATTAACCTCAAGAAATTTGAGTAAATCAGCCACATTTGTGCCTACAATTAAGTCTCAAGGACTTAGGAGGTTCAAGGTTTAGAAATCAAAAAATTATTACCAAATTTGAAGGAATCTTACCTTAGATTTGTAGCAAAAATGAATTACATAAGTTATTCAGTCTCCTAATCAACCCACAAGACTCACTTTTAAGTTAACAAATCTTCTATGGCTGCTAGGGTTATCAAAGAAGTAAAGAATACCCTAAAAATCGGCCGAAAGGACCTTTTATATGAGTTTAAATGGGTTACAAGGTCAAAACTTATTTTTAACCTCCCAGACTCATTCAGACCCAGCTTTTCGCAAACGTCCTATGAAAACCTACTAAATTCAACATTTTAGATGCATTGGTGAGTTTGGGTTTTCCATCCTAGGTCATTTAGGCCACTTGTGGGTCCCACGTCCACATATTTTGATTTTGACTTTTTGACTAATGGGTCAAAATAAGCTCGGATGTTGTGGGATCCAATCCAGGGGTCTACTTATCCTAAAATTGATATTACATAGCTACTAGAGAAATTAAAATTTTGCATCCAAAATTATTTTATTGAAGTTTTTGCTCGGTGGCCATTTGGAATGAACGAAGACTTCTAAATGAGAAATTAGCTCCAAAATAACAAACGAACTGTCCGATAATCAAACCGCCAGTCCCAGTAAATCATAAATGACTTGGGGAAGCTATAGAGAATCTCAAATGGTGAACATAAGAATAAATATGAATAATGACCTAAAGGGACATTACAATGAGGAAGACAAACTTTAGAGAGTCTATATTCTATAAGTTTCTTCAGATTACTTATACACAAAACAACTTCTTCAATATAGGAAAATCATTAACTTTATTATTGCATGCCACAATCCATTGCAGAAAATAACCATATATATGATACTAGTCATTAACTTATTTGAATAGTGTAACTTTCTGATGAAGAGAGTTTAATTGAATCTCCTTTGATACAATTAATAAAATTGTTTGTTATGACTGTCTGATATGATGATAATGTTGGGATATGGGTCTTTGTCTCTTCCTATGTGGATAAATAAAGCCCAATTTGGACCAACCCACTTTTGCACATAATACCAATACCATGAGGCATATATATAAATTTTTTTAGGTCTTATTTCACCATCAAAAAAAGAGTTTTTAGCAGCCAAAGAAAGAAACACAAAGCTGATTTTCGCCCAAGTTTTTCAGCTACGGTTGTTAACTTCAAATTGTGATTTCTGCTTTATTCCTTGTCAGATTGAGTTGATTTATACAAAGCTTGTTCCTCTTATCTCAATATTTGAATAGGAGCTAACGGAGGTGGATTTGGTAGAATGTAGCTCATGTTCTTCATTTCCGAATAGTAACTGCATTTTTGGTGTTCGTATTTCTTTTTATTCTCTAGTTTTGGTGCTATCTTGTTGTGTTGTTGCTCGTTGTTTGGCACTTAGTTTATGGCTAATTTTAGAGAATAATATTGTAACTCTTGGTGTTATAGTGGATGTTTGGTCCCATAGTTTTTTTACTCTTCACACCGAAGGGTTTTTCACGTAAATTTGGTGTCTCATATGATTGCCTTTATTCTTATCTTGTCATATTTGAGTGGTTGATATATTTGCTGCCTATTATTACTATTTTTCTTGGGTTTTTTTGTTTCCTCTGGGTTCAAGTTGAAGGACAAATTTTAGACGGGGGTATTCTTCTGTTGCTGCTCTGTCAGGCATTTTGATAGTGCCCTTGTCTTTCCCAACAAAGTGGTATCAGAGAGTTGGTTGTTATTTATTATTGATTTGAATGATGGAGACACATATGACCAAGATGGTGTGTTTGAATGGAGTAATTATCTCACTTGCAAAGGAAAGAATAATTCTCTTCTATTTGTTAAGAAAATGCATTTACCTATATTTGCGTCTACTAAACCTCAATCCATGATAGATAAGAATTGGGCAAACAGATTTAGATATTGAGCAAAAGGATGTTAAAATTTCTTTTCTCCATGGTGAGTTTGATGAATAAATTTATATGGAGCATTTCAAAGGTTTTAAAGTAAAGGGAAAAGAGAATTATGTTTGCAAATTGAAGATGAGCTTGTATGGTTTGAAACATGCTCCCAGGCAGTAGTACAAGAAGTTTGTTCCTTTATGAGTCAGCAGGTCTTCAATAAGACTTCTTCAGACCATTTTGTTTTTGTACAAAATTTTCTGATGGTGACTTTATTATTGTGTTTCTTTATATTGATGACATGCTTGTTTTTGGTCATAATGCATGCAAGATTCAAAAGTTGAAGCAAGAGTTGTGTAAGTTTTTTCCTATGAAAGACTTAGGACCAGTAAGGCAAATTCTTGACATGTAGATTACCCGTGACATAAAGTCCAAAAAGTTATGGTTATCACAAGAGAATTACATTCAAAAAGTACTTCAAAGGTTCAACATAGATAAAGTTAAGGTTGTTAGTACACCTTTATCTATGCACTTCAAATTGAGCATGAAGTAGCATCGTTCTAGTGATGATGAGAAGGAAGACATGAAGAAGTTTTCTAATGCTTCAGTCATTGGTAGTTTGATGTATGCAATGGTTTTTACAATACTTGATATTTCTCATGTTGTTGTTATTGTTAAACATTTTTTTTAATCAGGGAAGAGAACATTGGACCGTTGTGTAATGGATTATGAGATATTTTTGTGGCACTTCTAGTTTGAGTTTGTGTTATGGCGTATGGAAGCCTATTCTTTATGGTTATACTTATTCAGACATTGTTGGTGATTGTTGATTCTCGCAAGTCTACTTTAGGGTATTTGGTGGGGGAGCTGTGTCTTGGAAATTCAGGTTGCAAAAATGTATTGCTCTATCTACTACAAAAGCTGAGATTATTGCTGTTGTTGAGGCTTGTAAAGAATTCCTTTGGATTAAGAGATTCTTGGGGGAACTTGATTGTGCTCAAGAGAGGTATGTGCTTCATTGTGATAATCAAAGTGCAATACATCTTGGCAAGAATTCTATATTTCATGGTCGGTCTAAACACATTGATGTGAGATACCATTGTATTTGGGATGTGTTGGATTCTAAGTTACTTAAACTTGAGAATATTCATACAAATGATAATGGTTCTAACATGATGACTAATGATTTGTGAAGAGGGAAGTTTGAAAATGGTCGCATGATCGCTAGGATGGTTGTCTTCTCCACATAGTCGGGAGGGGGAGAATTGTTGGGATATGGGTATTTGTCTCTTCCTATGTGGATAAATAATACCCAATTTGGACCAACGCACCTTTGCCCATAGTCCCAATACTATGAGGCAAACACATAGATATTTTTATGTCTTATTTCATCATTAAAAAGAGAGTTTTCAGCAGCCAAAGAGAGGAAAACAAAGCTGATTTTCGCCCAAATTTTTCAGCCACAGCTGTCAACTTCAAATTGTGATTTACACTTCATTCCTTGTCTGATTGAGCTGATTTTTGGAAAGCTTGTTCCTCTCATCTCAATATTTGATTAGTAACTTATGGAGATGGATTTGGTGGCATGTATCTCCTACTCTTCATTCCCAAATGATAGCTACATTTTTTGTATTTGTGCTTCTTTTTATTATCTAATTTTGGTGCTGTCTTGTTGCGTTGTTTATCATTGTTTGGAACATGGTTTGTGTCCAATTTTGGATAAAAATATTGTAACTCTTTGTGATTATAATGGAAGTTTGGTCCCATGTTTTTTGCTCTTTACACCAAAGTGTTTTCCATATAAATTTGGTGTCTCGTATCATTGCCTTTATTCTTATCTTGTCGTATTTGTGTCATTGATATATTTGCTTCCTATTATAATTGTTTTTCTGTGGATTTTTAATTTTTTCTTGGTTCATGTTTAAGGAGAAAGTTTAAGCTTTGGTATTTTTTTGCTGCTACCCTATAGGTCATTTTGATAGTACCCTTACCTTTCCCAACAAAGTGATATTAAAGAGTTCTTTGTTATTAATTATTGATCGATCAATATGGTGTGTTTGAATGGTAGTAATTATCATACTTGGAAAGGCAAGATAAAAGTTCTTCTCTTTGACAAGAAAATGTATTTACTTGTGACCTCAATCCATGACAGATGAGGATTTGGAATTTTAGCACCTACAGATTTGTGTCTATATTAGACAATGGGTTGAAGATTATGTTAGAAACTATATTATGAATGAGCCATATGTCAAAAGTTTGTGGAACAAGCTCGAGACACTTTATGCTTCGAAGACTGGCAATAACAAGTTGTTTTTACTTAAGCAATTGATGAATATGTGGTATAAAAAGGGTAGTCCTATTTCTGATCATATTAATAACTTTTAGGGTATCCTTGACCAGCTGTCTAGAATGCGTGTAAAGTTTGACGAATAAATTCAGAGACTTTCGCTTCTTAATACTCTACTAGACTCTTTGGAAACTCTTTGATTTTCTTTGACTAATTTTGTTCCCGGTGGTATTGTAACTATAGAATATGCTAAGAGTGGTGTGTTGAATGAAGAGATGATAAAAATATCTCAGGCCTCATCTTCTTCATCTTCACACTTTGATATTTTGGTTACTAAAGAAAGGGAGAGAAACAAGTCCAGAGGTTCGAATGATAGAAATAAAAGTAGAAACAAGTCTAGTTCCAAATTCAAGAATGTTACATGTGACTATTGCAATAAAAAGGTACATATCATGAAATATTGCTATAAGCATAAGAGAGATATGGATGACAAAAGAAAGAAGGCGATAATTAAAATCATGTTGTTGTTGTCGCTAATGATGATTTTTTGTTGCTTGTGGTTAGAATGCCATTGATCTTGTTCGTGATGAGTCTAGCTAGTTTATGGATTCTGGTGATACTTCTCGTGTTATGCTAAAGAAAGAATTATTTTCTTCATATACTGCAGATAATTTTGGGATATCGAAAATGGGAAATAATGATGAAGTTAAAGTACTTGGCATTGGCACTCTTTGATTGGAAAGTAACAATGGTTCCAAACTAGTTCTCAATAATGTCAAGCATTCTCCAGATGTTCGCCTAAATTTGATTTCTATAGGGAACTTTGATGATGAGGGTTATGTTAACACCCTTGGTGTTGGCCAGTGGAATCTTACTAGAGGTTCAATGATGTTTGTGGATCGAGGTGACAAGTTTTCTAACTTATTGTATTTTAGGGCTCTACTTCTAGACACTTGATAAACTTGGTGGAGAATGATACTTCATCAGAGTTATGGCATATAAGGTTGATTCATATGAGGGAGAAGGGGATTGATAGTTTGGCTAAGAAAAATTTGCTTTCTGGAGTAAAAAATGCAAAGTTGAAGAAGTGTGTTCATTGCTTTGCCGGTAAACAGAAAAGAATTTCTTGTCAGAGCCATCCACCTTCAAAAAAGCTTGATTTGCTGGAGTTGGTACATTTTGATTTGTGTGGTCCTTTTAAAGTAAGTTCTCATGGTGATGCACTTTACTTTGTTGCTTTTATTGATGATAATTCTTTCAAACTTTGGGTATTTATTTTGAAGTCAAAGGATTAAGACCTTGATGTGTTCAAGGGTTTTAAGACCTTGGTTGAGAGATAGACAAGGAAGAAATTGAAATGCATCCTCTTAGATAATGGTGGTGAGTATATTGGTCCTTTTGATAGATATTGCAGAGAGCAGGGTATTCAGCATCAGAAAACTACTCCAAAGACTCCTTAGTAGAATTGTTTAGCAGAGAGGACGAATAAAAATCTAGTTGAGAGGTTTAAATGTATGCTTTTAGATGCTAAGTTGTTTGATTGCGTTTGGGTACATGCACTAAATATACCTGCTTATGCTATCAATTTATCTCCTACTATTGCTTTGGATGGTGATGTCCCTGATAAAGTTTGGTCTGGTAAGAATGTTTCTGAAAATAATTTTAAAGCCTTTGGGTGTAAAACCTTTGTGCATTTTCTAAGGATGAAAGTTCAAAGTTGGATGTTAAAACTTAGTAGAGTATCTTTATTGGTTATGGTCAAAATGAATTTTACTATCGTTTCTATGATTGAGTTTAGAAAAAACTTGTTCGAAGTTGCGATGTTGTGTTCTTTGAAACACAAGTAATTAAATATTTTGACAAAGCTGAGAAGGTTGATTCTCAGAGTAGTGAGAGCCTAGTTGATGTTAATCCAGTTCTTTTGACTACTGCTCCTGAAGAAAATTTTATGATGATGAAAATCAAGTTAATAATAAAGATGATAATCATATGAAGAATGAAAAACATGATATTGTTGATGCTCCAGTGTAAGTTGATATGGTTGATTAGCAACAAGTTGTTGATGCTCTAGAGAGAGATCTCAAATGATCTACTTAAGAGAAAATACCTTCATCTTTCTATTCTTTCAATGAGTATGTACTTTTGACTGATAGGGGAGAACCTAAGAGTCTTGATGAGGCCATAGAAAGTGAATAAAAAGAAATATAGTTTGATTCTATGGAAGATAAGATTAAATCTTTGCATGATAATCATACATTTGAATTGGTTAAGCTGCCTAAAGAAAGAAAAGCTTTAAAAAACAAGTGGGTTTTTTGGGTGAAGCATGAAGATGGTAACCCAGCTCCACGGTACATGGCTAGATTGGTTGTGAAAGGAATTAACGAAAAAAAATAAATTGATTTTGATGAGATATTCTCTCATTTGTGAAGATATCATCCATTCGTATGGTTCTATGCTTAGTTGCAAGTCTTGATTTAGAGGTTGAGAAAAATGGATGTTAAAACTTCTTTTCTCCATTGTGACTTAGATGAAGAAATTTATATGGAGCAACCCAAAAGTTTTGAAGTCTAGGGAAAAAAGAATTATGTTAGAAAATTAAAGAAGAGCTTGTATGGTTTGAAACAATCTCCCAGGTAGTGGTACAAGAAGTTTGCTCCTTTATGTGTCAGCAGAGCTTCACGAAGAATACTTCATACCATTTTTCTTTTGTGCAAAAATTTTCTGATGATGACTTCATTATTGTATTGCTTTATGTTCAGGACATGCTTGTTGTTGGTCATAATGCTTTTAGGATTCAAAAGTTGAAGCAAGAGTTGAGTAAAAAGACTTAGGACCAGCAAGGCAGATTCTTAGCATGCAGAATGTCTGTGAAAAAAAGTCCAAGAAGTTGTGGTTATCATAAAACAAGTACATTCAAAAATTACTTCGAAGGTTCAACATGAATAATGATAAGGTTGTCAGTACACCTTTAGCTATGCACTTCAAATTAAGCACGACGCAGTGTCCTTCTAGTTATGATGAGAAGGAAGATATGAAAAAGGTTCCTTATGCTTTAGTTGTGTCTTGGCAATCTAGGTTGAAAAAATGTGTTGCTTTATCTACTACAGAAGCTGAGCTTATTGTTGTTGTTAAAGCTTGTAAAGAATTGCTTTCGATGAAGAGATTCTTAGGGTAATTTTATTGTGCTCAAGAGAGGTATGTGTTTCATTGCGATAATCAAACTACTATACATCTTGGTAAGAATTCTATATTTCATGGTTGGTCTAAACATATTGATGTGAGACACCATTGGATTCGGGATGTGTTGGATTCTAAGTTGCTTGAGATTGAGAATTTTCATACGAATTATAATATTTCCGAAATGATGAATAAATTTTTGCCAAGAGGGAAGTTTGAAGATTGTTGCATGATCACTGGGATGGCGTTCTCCTCCACAAAGTCGGGAAGGGGAGAATTGTGGGGATATGGATCTTTGTCTCTTCCTATGTGGATAAATAAAGTTTAATTTGGATCAACCCACTTTTGCCCGTAGTCGCAATACTATGAGGCATATATATAGAGAGATCTTTTTCGGTCTTATTTCATCATCAAAAAGAGATTTTCATCAGCCAAAGAGAGA
>NW_025877908.1:0-1036 GCF_002878395.1 Capsicum annuum
GTTTAAACCTTGTTGAATTTTCCTAAAAAGGACTTTCTATCGTGTGGGAAATTGAAATATCTTTCCAATTATACCCATTTACTCAAAACCCGACATTGGAAGAGGATGATATGTCCATTATACAAAAAGTAGTAAAATCACCCAGGTGCAACGGAGAGGACCGACGGACCGTCGCCCAGATCGTTGTAGAGGAGGTAGTGAGGCCCCGTTCTGGTTAAGTTTGATGGTAAGGGCCAATGGAAGTCGCACTCCCAATGGACCATCACTGTAACACCTCGTATTCAAGTACGTGTATTGACGTATTCAAGTACGTGTATTGATCTTATTTATATGGAATTAATTTTTTTTATTTTATTTATACCGAAATTTGACCGTCGATGGATCCATGCGAATGTTATTGAATAATCTTTCCAATGATATAAAAATTTCCAAAAACGGATAGGTTTCGGATATAATCGATCACGTTCGAAACTATAAAATGGTGGCTGGGATATTTGGGAATAGTAAATGTGCAGGAAAATTTCCTGCACACAAACTACTGAGGCCAGCCGAATTTTTGGGTCAACTTCAAACGATCATAACTCCCTTAATATAATGAACTGGGAGAGCTGCGACCTATGAAAAGAAATATCTTTGAGTCTTCTTTCCAATTCAATTGGTTTCTTCCAAATCCAACGTCTTCGTAAAGAGCTATACTCGTTTTACTTCAGCCTATCAAAATAGATTTTTAGGGTCAACTTCAAACGACCATAACTCCTTGTACATGATGAAATGGGTGGCCTAATTTATATGAAATGAAAGCCCTTTGAATTATACTTCTAACTATACCAATTTCACCCAAATCTGATAGCGGAGCAAAGAGTTATGGTCAATCTACTTTAGCTTATCAAAACAGTCCACCAAAGGACAAATTTGACATTATTTAAATTTTAAAGGCATTTTGGTCATTTCCTATTATATTATGGACGGTAATATGTGTATATATACATGTATATGAGTTCAAAAACTCATTTTCATCATCAATCATTGAGGAAGA
>NW_025877909.1:0-1737 GCF_002878395.1 Capsicum annuum
CTAAGAACTTCAAGAAACTCACAAATTAAGGTATGTTAGGTGTTCGTCTGTGGGTCCCTTTCACCTATAGAGTCCAACAATCCATTTTTAAAACTTCAAGATTTATGATTTCCATGCTTGGAATTGAATGTATTCGTAGTCATGCTAGTAATTGGGATCCAATGCATGTTTAATTATAAGTTTTCCATGAAATTAAGATAGTTATGTGGTGAATTATGTGAATTGCATACTTAACCCTTGAATTTGAATTTGATTATGGAATTCATGATTACATGTGTTGACCATGATCAGTAGTACTCTCAGTCAGTTACAAAACTCAGTAGAAATCAGTCAGTTATGGAACTCAGGAAAACTTAGTAAACTCAGTATTCTGTCTAGTTCAGTTCAGTATAATCAGTTCAGTGTCTTTTAGTTGGGAGTTTCAGCACCGAGTGAGCTCAAGGATGGGGACTCACCTGCTAGTAGAGGGTGTGATCCTTAGAAGCAATCCTTGCATTCCAGAACTACATAGCCAACGTAGGTTGAGACATCAAACCTATCATTTGAGGGCTGATGAGGTGTTTTAACCTGATAGATGAGGGTTCCACCATTCTCATTAGAGTACCTACCAGATGAGGGTAACTCTTCAGTATCTTTACCCATGGCACGGTACTGACACTCTTCCAACTAGGGTCACAGGTTGGACCCCAACTCAGTTATCTTATTTGGAGTATGTCGATTCGATGATTACCTTCCATAGTCTCAGTTTCAGTCTTCAGAATAGAACTCAGTTCAGTTCTACAGAATCAGGACTTTCAGATGTAGTCAACCAGTATCAGTAACTTCAGACATCGGTTACTTAGTATCAAAATTCAGAACATAGCTTCAGATAAGCTTAGTCACAGTATTTATTTATATGCACAGTAGTGCATACTCAGTATTTACAGCAGTATCAGTTATCCATGTACTCTCATGTTCTGTTTCTCTATATCATATAGTTATTTATTGTTCATGCATATGAACCCTTGCATTCAGCCTTACCTCATCTAGCATACCAGTACATTCCACGTACTGACGCATACTCTTTTTTTGCGCTATGATGTCTCATATCATAGGTTCGGACGCTCAAGTTCCCGACCGTGCATAGATAAATTCAGATTCAGCTAGCAGTGTCAGAGTAGTAGTGATTCCTTATCTATTAAGGATATTTTATTATTTTAGTTTCTCAGTAGATACAATACTTCAGTAGATGGAGTTAGTTTAGAGATTGTCCCATCAACTCTACTTATAGACAAATTCAGATTAGAGGCTTTTCAGACTAGACTTACTGACAGTATTTAGTTTTCTAGATTGTTATTTCAATTAATACACTCTATCAGTATTTATAAATTTTAAACCGTATGGTATTTCAGCTTATTTTTTCGTATTCATTACAATATCATGTTTCTGTGCTCACATCAGATATCAGTCATGGGTTTGCTTGTGGTCCTTCAGGGTCATAAGCACTGTGTAGCATCCGGGGTACAGACTCGGGGCATTACAAACTTGGTATCAGAGCCTAAGGTTAAACAGAGTCCTAGAAAGTTTGAAAGTCGCATCTAGTAGAGTCTTGTACATGAGTGTGTAGCGCGTCACACTTATGAATAGGAGGCTATGAGATGTTTTAGGAAATATTTTCCTTTTTTCAGTATTCATATCATGCGAGTGAGCATGACCTCAAGTTAAAATCTTAGTCTAATCCATTTTCTCCTTTCTATT
>NW_025877910.1:0-3368 GCF_002878395.1 Capsicum annuum
GCCGATCATTGTATGGGAAGGGGTTCTTTAATGCCTAAGGAAAGGTTCATCTCATACCTTAGAGCCCGAAAGATATTTTCCAAAAAGTGTTTATATCATTTGGTCTAAGTTAAGGGTTCTAATTCAGAAGGTCCTTCTCTAGAATTTATCCCTGTGGCTAATAAGTATCCCAATATTTTCCTTGATGATCTTCCTGGTATTCCTTCTGATAGGGAAATTGATTTTGGGATTGATTATGTTCCAGACACTCGTCCTATTTCCATCCTTCTAAATAGAATGCGTTGGGATGAATTGAAGGAGCTTAAGGAGAAATTGAAGAATCTCTTAGATAAAGGTTTTATCCATCCTAGTATGTCTTCTTTGGATTCTCCGGTGTTGTTTGTGCGCAAAAAAGATGGTTCCCTTTGGATGTGTATTGATTATCGTCAATTTAATAAGGTGACCATAAAGAATAAGTATCCTCTTCCTAGGATCGATGATTTGTTTGATCAGCTTCAAGGTGCGAAGTATTCTCTCATATTTATCTTAGGTTGGGTTATCATCAGCATAAGATTAGGAAGTGGATATCCCATTGATATGGTTACTATGAGTTACTAGTTATGTCTTTTGGGTTGACAAATACCCCGACGGCATTCATATATTTGATGAATAAGGTCTTCTGTCTGTTTGTCGTTGTCCTTATTAGTGACATCTTGGTATACTCTAAGAGTGAGGCGGATTATGTCGATCAACTTTGTGTTGTATTGCAGACCTTGTAGATTAGAGTTTGTATGCCAAGTTCTCTAAGTATGAGTTTAGTTAAAGGCTGTAACTTTTCTTGGCCATGTTATTTCTAGTGAAGGAATCATGGTGGATCCATAAAAGGTTGTGGTGGTTAAGAGGTGTCTTAGACATGCGACTCAAATTGATATTCAGAGCTTCTTGGGTTAGCCAGTTACTATAAGAGATTTGTGGAATGTTTTTCGACTATAGCTTCCTGATTGACTAAATGACCCTAAAGAAGGTCAAATTCTTATGGTTATATGTGTGTGAAGGTAGCTTTGAGATGTTAGAGAATAAGTTGACTTCAACTCCAGTTTTGACCCTGCCCGAGGGTAGTGATGGTTTTGTAGTGTATTATGATGCTTCTCTTATTGAGTTGGATTATGTTTTGATGCAATATGGTAGGGTGGTGTCTTATGCTTCTAGGCAATTGAAAGTTCATGAGAAGAACTACCATACTCATGACTTGGAGCTGTTAGTAGTGGTGTGTGCATTGAAGATTTGGCATCACTATCTCTATGGTGTTCATATTGATATCTTTTTTATCATAAGACCCTGCAATATGTGTTTACTCAGAAAGAGTTAAATATCGGGAAAAGGAGGTGGCTTGAGTTATTGAAGGACTACAATATGAGTCTTCACTACCATCTAGTTAAAGCTAACATAGTTGTTGATGCCCTTAGTAGGTTATCCATGGGGATTCTAGCTCATGTGGATGAGGATAAATAAGAGTTGGTTAAGGACATTTATCGTATGGCTAGTATTAGAGTTTATCTCATGGACTTCGAAGGTGGTGGTGTGTTTGTGCATTAGGTATCACAGTCATCTCTTATTGAAGAGATAAAGAAAAAGCAAATGTTCGATCCCAAATTGATGATTATTAGAGTAATATGGGTTTGCAAAAGGTTGTTGACTTTGTGATTGGTGATGATGGAATCCTGAGATACCAAGGCAAGTTATGTATTCCCAAATTTAATGGATTGAGGAAAAGGATTTTGGTCGAAGCTTATAAATTTCGTTATGCTATTCATCATGGTTCTACTAAGATGTACCATGATCTTAAAGAGTTCTATTAGTGTAACAATAGAATTAAGATGTGGCTAGCTTTGTGGCTAGGTGTATAGTGTATTAATAAGTGAAAGTGAGACTCGGTGGCTTGTACCAAGAGATTGAGTTACCCGAATAAAATTGGGAAGCGATTAACATGGATTTTGTTATCGGTCTTCCTCAATCTAGGAATCAATGTGATTCAATTTAGGTTATTGTGGATAGGATGACTGTCTGCTCACTGCTTTCCAATGAGTACTAGTTATTCAGCAGAGGATTATGTTGAGTTGTATCTTGTAGAGATTGTAAAGTTGCATGGTGCTCTGGTCTCTATCATTTTGGATCGTGGTACTCCGTTCTCATCGCATTTTTGGAAGTCTTTTCAAAAAGGTTTGGGGACTAAAGTGTGTCGTAGTACCTCCTTTCACTCGCAGTTGGATGGACAAGTAAAGAGGACCATTCAGATATTAGAAAATATGCATCGTGCTTGCGTGATTGACTATGGTGGTTTGTTTGAACATTTGCCTTTGATTGAGTATGCTTATAATAATATATATCACTCTAGCATTAGTATGTATCCTAGAAGATGTCGTTCTCCTATTGGGTGGTATAAAGTTTATAAGGGTAAGTTGTTTGGCCTTGATTTGGTTCACTAAGCTTTGGAGCAGGTAAAGGTGATTCATGATAGATTGAAAGCCACTCAAAGTTTCCAAAAGTCCTATATAGATGTAAGGCATAGGTATTTGCAGTTCAATGTAGGTGATTGCATGTTCTTAAAGGTATCTCCCATGTAGGGAGTGATGCAGTTTGGTAAGAAGGGAAAGTTAAGTCTTTGGGCCCTTACTTGGTTTGAAGAGGGCTGGAAATATTGCCCATGAATTGGAGTTGCCTTCTAGTTTGGGCTCCATTCATTTGGTTTTCCATGTCTCTAGGTTGAGAAAGTATGTGGGTGATCATTCTTCAGTTGTTCCTTTGGAAGAGTATGGTATTTCAAATTCTTTATCTTATGAGGTAGTCCAGGTGGAGATGTTGGATCATCAAGTTCGTCGGATGCAGACAAAGAACGTGGCTTCGGTAAAGGTGTTTTGGAAGAACCATAAGATTAAAGAAGCTACTTGGGAAGCAAAAAAGGACATAAATTCTAAGTATCTGTTCCTGTTTTATTTTCCCAAAATTTTTGCGAAAGGTATGCTTTCTTCATCATACTTTTATTTTCAAACTTTGTTAAATTAAGGGTTAATTTCATTGGATCTTTGTTTTTTAATTTAGTTAAAGGTTAGAGTTGAGATGTGATGTGTCAACTCATGCTTGTGCTTGCCTTACCTGTCATTCGAGGATGAATGAACTAAGTGGGGGAGAATTGAAACACCTTGACTTTTGACTCTTAGAAAAATTTCTGGAAATTTGAGTTTTGGACAACATAGGACTTAGGGTATAAGTCGTATGATAGGATACGGGTTTGGGGTCTTCAACTCGTATGTAAATTAGTGTGTTCTATGTCACTTTTTGTCTAAGGTACGAATGGACTCCTTACTAGAAGTATGTTAAGGTACGAGTTG
>NW_025877911.1:0-1000 GCF_002878395.1 Capsicum annuum
TCCAAGTGTTTGATAGAATGTCCATGTGAATAAAGTGATGAAATCATGATGTGTTAGTATATGTTAAAGTTCATGTATATCAAGTGTTTGACAAAATGTCTAAATGAGTGCATTTTTAGCAAGCAAGTATTGTTATGCATTTATGATCATGTTATGTTTTTTTTTTATGCTATCGAGTCCTAGGGGTATTTAATAATCAACAATCTAACTGTTTACCTAGAGTCAGTGTCAGTTACAGAATAGTATCAGTCATGTCATGATCAACAGAACTCAGGAAAACTCAGTAGACTCAATATCAGTCCAGGCTAATTCAGTATAATCAGTTCAGTTCCTTTCAATTGGGAGGAGGATTCATCATCGAGAGATCCTAGGGATGTGGGCTTATTCGCTAGTTAAATGGGTCCCTAGAAATAATCCCTATGTTCTAGAACTACATAGCCAGCATAGGTTATGAGATGTCACCTATTATATAAGACTGACATACTCAGGGATCACCCGCTAGTTTAGGATTGATCTCAGGGGTCACCCGTTAGATAAGACTCACTCTACAGCAGATGTTAGTTCCCTTATCACGGTATTAGCACCCATTTAATTGGAGTGATAGATTGGACCTCAACTCAGTTATCTTATCTTATTTGGGGCATATCAGTTAGATTATTGCCTTCCATATTTTTAGTTTCAGTCTTTAGTTTAGAATTCTTTTCAGTTTCACAGAATCAGGATTATTAGCACAGTCAATTAGTATCAGTAAATTAGTTATCTGTAACTCTAGATATCTATTACTCAGTAATCAAATCTTAATACTTAGCTTCAGAAAAGCTCAGATATAGTATATATTTATGTATGTCCATAGTGTTGTATGCTCAGTGATTTCAATAGTATCATTTACTCATACACACTTATATTCAGTTACTCTATATCATTCAGTTACTTACTGATCATACATATAAACCTTTTCATTCAGCCTTAGCTTATCTAGCATACCAGTACATTCCACGTA
>NW_025877912.1:0-1796 GCF_002878395.1 Capsicum annuum
AAGGAGTCCATGAATAAACACTATGCATACCTGGGTTGTGATTTCTTGCAGATATGTGGAGGAAAACTTGAATTCTTGGCTTGGAATTAAGAACCCAGAGTTTCTTGTTCTTGGGGATTGATCATTGAGAGAAACCCTAATTTGTTGTTGTAAAAGAATAATGAAATTCTGAGCTGTGGTTGGATATAATTAGGGGCTAAATTGGGTAGAAAAGACCCAAATACCCTTTTTTGAAAACGGCTTAAAAAAACTGAATAGGTATGCGACGGTGGGCGCAACGGTACGTCGTAGGTCTGAAAGCCCGTCGGTCCATCCCGTCGAATATGACCAGAACCTAAACTCTCTGCCTTGCCTGCAACGGTATGGTCGACGGTCCATTGCTAGTACGACGGTCCGTCGGACATGACCGTTGTACTTGGCTAGAAGATGAGTTCACTGCCTCATCGTGTTGGCTTCGGGTCAACGGTCCATCACATGTAAGACGATCCGTCGTGCTTCACCGTTGGACCTGGCAGTTTTGATTGTTTTTGTATTTCGGCCATAACTTTTTCTTTCAAGGTCGGATTTGGATGAAATTGGTATCGTTGGTAAGCTAATTCAATTTTCCACGTGACAAGAAGTAAAAATCTTAGAAATTCCATGTATATAAAAGTGGATTCATCTTTCAAAGAAAGCTTCTAACATTCTTGGGGAAAAGTTTCAATCTAGGAAAAGTACGGGGTATTACAACAGTGATTGATGATGAAAAATTTAGTCAAAACCTAGTATATTAAGATAATCAAATATAATTAATTGATCACTCATCTGAATATGTATATGAAACACGTCGCATTATATTATTGGATAATATACTTGTGTATGTTTATGATATATGTAGTACGTATTTAGAACTTAATATAGTCGATAGTGTGTATATGTGTGTGCATGTATAGGTATATATATATATGTACATATATATATATCTCGTGTAGTGACATATGCAGTAATCAATAATTGTGTGTGATGTTTATATACTTATTTGATGTTTATATCTGTGTATATATGTGTGATGTTTATATACTTATTTGAAACTTGATAGATAATTGAATATATGCATATATATGTATATCTCGTGCAGTGAAGTATGTAGTAATCAAAAGCTCGATAACTGAATCTATATATCAAAATATTTTGAATAATACATTGATATCATACTATTGAGGAAATAGATATACTATTTAGTGTGAATAAGTAGAGACGCATATATTGTTGAAGTTGTATTAACGTAAGACAAGTAATCAATAATTTATTTGATTAACATATTGTATAATAAGGTATATATATATATATCAATGAATTTTTATAATTTACGATTATTTTTTGATTAGTTAGCATTTAATTACGATATTATATATGTATATATATATATATATATATATAATTAAAAGCTAATTATATATATATAATTAAAAGCAAATTAACCAAAAATTTATCGTAAATTGTAAAATTCATTGATATTCTTATACTATTGAGAAAATATACTACTCGTGTTATTGTTATAAATATTATAGAATTTATTAAGAAATTAGTTTGTTTAAAATTAATTTTATTTTGTTAATTGATTGATTTATTAATTGTACTAATTAAAATAATATTTTTTATTATTTTGTCAAAAACCGACCACATGTGGTCGATTTTCTAAAATATAATTAATCGATCACTCATCTGGGTATGTATATAAAACACGTTGCATTATATTATTGAAGTATATACTTGTGTACGTATGTTATATATATAGTACGTATTTAGAACTTGAT
>NW_025877913.1:0-5020 GCF_002878395.1 Capsicum annuum
CCAACTAATGACTTAATTACTTTCGAACACCTCAAGAATTGATACTACTCGTCCCATGAGTCATAATCCACGTATACAAACTACGGTGAGCTCTAAAACAGAGATAATGAGAAAATTCACAAACGATCGGGAGGTTCATTGCATCAAATACCAATTAAACAACCGTTCATCCCCGAACGGGAAAACAAAAGACAAGAATGGAAAACAAGAAATTACCCGAATCAGAAAAAAAGATGCGGATATTTGCTACGTATGTCTTTTTCGGTCTCTCAAGTGGCCTCCTCAATAGGACGACTCTTCAACTGGACCTTCACAGACCCAATTTCGTTAGTCCTCAACTTACGGACAACCAAATACCTAGCTAAGCCTAGGCATATCCCCACTGCCCCAAACTCGAAAGGTTCAATCAGTATACAACAACATAAGGCATATTCTTCACTCATATATATGCAACCGACCTATATCGACTGATAAATATAGGTTCCTACTAGTGATAGGCGATGCGTATGAAGAAATAAATGCGAAGTACAGAATCAATATCATAACTCATTATAACCGTCCTCATCAGGACCATCATCATCGTAATCAACCTAAGGCTTTGCCGGATATCAACGCATCATCAATAGTATCTTCCGGCCTTGCCGGGTATAAACATAGTATAAATATATC
Source organism: Capsicum annuum (assembly GCF_002878395.1). Taxonomy (NCBI): domain Eukaryota; kingdom Viridiplantae; phylum Streptophyta; class Magnoliopsida; order Solanales; family Solanaceae; genus Capsicum; species Capsicum annuum. Next base: position 670 of record NW_025877913.1, read on the forward strand.
ATCTGGCCTTGCCGGGTATCAACATCATCACAACATTATTCTCCAACCTATTAGTTTATCCAGAGTAGTCACAACATCATAATCATGGCCTTAGGTCCATATACATATCCGAAACTCATATCGATAATCATCTTTGTAAGTCGTAGAATATCTCTAATCATCTCACATATAGGAGGTATCTCACATATTAGAGGCATAATATAGATAGACATGTATTCGTCTATAGGATATCTTATATCGATAGGTCATACATCCTGACTACGAAGAATATCACCTCTCTAGGCCAATTTTCACACCTAAGAGGAAATAGCATCTCTATAGGCCAATCATCAAGTCTAAGAGGAAATAGTATCTCTATAGGCCACATAACGTATCTAGGAGAAATTTCTATCTCTAAAGGTGCATTATTGCTTCCATAAGAAGTATCATAACTATAAGTCAAAAGCCACAACCCCGGAACATCAATACAAGTTACCAAGTTATGAAGTAATCTTATTCTAAGGTTTACTAGCTTCATCTATGTCTAACATCCACAACTAAGTCCACAAGACTTAAAAAAAGTTTAGGCCTAAGTGGGCCAGACGATCCCACTTCTAATCCTCAATTTCCAAAATTTAGGCACATTATGCCCCAAACTAGGCTAAGGTATCTAGTTCATCTTTTAGATGTCAAGTAAGCCATATTCAAGCCTAAGATAGCCGCGTCGACTAGAAACAAGGTACTCAAGTCAACTCTACCCAACTTACAGTTTCAAGACTACCACACTAGCCCAATAAGGTTAAATATACAAATCATACTTCAAATACTAAAATCACATCCCAAACATAGGTTTATGTTTTAACCAAGCTACAACTAATCTAAACTAGAGAGGAAAAACAATAGGATTAAAAAGGGATATAAACATGTCATTTTACGGGTCCCACAGAATTAGAGACTACAATATATTAATCTCCAAAACATTGTTTATATCCATCTAATCATCATACCTTAACCATTCAACAAAAAATATCCACCAAGTATCACTCAAGGAAAGATCAATCATGCCATTTAATAATTCATTTATTCTCCCATTTAGGATCATCCTTAATTATTTTTGAATGTAACTAAGCCATTTGATTTTGCATTGCCACTATCATGGAAATTACTATCCTCTAAAAGTGTCATATATCAGCCAACTTTGTGGGACATGCAAATGTATAGATAAGCCTCAAATTCAAGTCAATAATAATTTGTCTTCTCAAAATTTTTCCTAATGCATAAATGTACAGCTACAACTTATGTCCTAACAATCACTAACTCAATATTTTTCAACGACAAACACTTCATGGTCAAGTCAAACCTCTCTTATACCACTAACACCAATTTAAGATATACAGAGTCATTCTTATTTCTACTTAACAATATTTTTCTTATGGGTTTTACATAACTCTTAATCACCTCAAGAGTGGTTCACACACCACTAACACATAAGCAAGGCCAAACAAAATAAATCGAACTACACAAGGATCCATCCACAACATCATTAACAAGAACCTCTCATTACGAAAAACACATATCACCTCAGTCTTTTATTCATGTCACTTTTTCACCATCTTTTTTTGACATCATATTCTCATATCATCCTCTCAATTCTCATACCATCAATCTTATCTGTATAATAGTATAAAAAAAATAAGTAAGAACCATAGAATTTTTAGTTTCACAATAACAAAAAATCAAATAATCTCAGCACCTTTATCAACAAAAACAACTTAGTTAATTTTCATCACTTAGCAAAAATAATTCACAACAATGACAAAAATGTAGCAACACAAGTTTAGCCAAATATCAAACACAAACAATCAATAAGTTCACAACTTTCTCAAGTCTTTACCAATTAACAATAACTTTTAAACCTTATTAAAAGACACCAATTGGAATCTCCAAGATTCTTATTCAAAATTATTAAGATACCAATAGGAATTGTCTAGATACCAATTGGATTCAATCTGGTAGTCCAAGATTAGGATGACACGATGGAGAGAAAAAAAGGAAAATGACTTCTACATGTCTCATAGACTTACGAAGATTGGGTGTGGGGCCCTATACACCAATATACGGAACTCTACTTGACATTCCTCTTATTAATAGATACTAAGTGGAATCACCAGATACCAATTGAATTAAAGTAATACCATGTAAGAAAGAAGAATTTGAATTTTCCTAGTGTCCTATGCCCTCTCAAAGAAAAGTATAGACGTCTCCGTACCATTCTGCAAGAATCTACTAGACATGTTCTTGTACGATGAGATCGACGAATCTAGGGCTCTGATACTAACTTTGTCACGACCCAAATGGACATGAGTGACACCCATACTAATCTTCCTGTGGGAGAACCATCTAAACCAAATCATTACCCAAAAACTTAGTCAATATTAGATGATATTATTATAAAATTTAGCATAATAAAAAATATCTAGGACTAATTATTATTAATGTGAAAATTCAAACAAACTACTTACTAAAATTTTCAAGACCCGAAAGTCATCGTACAAGAACTACTAACAAAGATCATATCTAAAGTGATATCAAAAAATAAAGTAAATAAAAAACATTTCATTGCCAGAAAGATGGACAAAAACAAATAAGATGACCCATGGCAGCCTGGAGACGGAGTGCTCACCCTTGGAAATCTGCTATCAAACTCTAGAGGTGAGGTCATGTCTGAGCCTAAAACACTTTCTGTACTCAACAAAAGAAGAGTACATGGTAGAGTATCAGCACAAAGCACTATGTACTGGTAGGTATCATAGGCCAACTCAATTTAATAGCATGCACACAACATAAACCAAATAACAAGTAGATAGGCATTGTCACACAAAAAATAATCAATGAATCAATAATACAACAACAACAGGTCAAACAGTGCTCACAAACAAGCCACATAACCATCAAGAGCATCAACCATACTATAAACATCCACAAAAATAACACAAATATGTACACACATGCTATGGAACTTATTTTTGGCCAAATAGTCATGACCTGCAGGGAATAATCTATGTTTATGTACCGTACTAGCGTGGTACTTGATCCAACATAAATATAGACGTACCGGCATGGTACCAGATCCAATATAAATATAAACGTAAAAGCGTAGTACCCAATCCATCATAAATATAAATGTACTGGCCTGGTACCCGATCCAACATAAACATAACCAAGTATTATCAATATCAATCTATACAACCTCACAGCATGCCACACAATGTACCAAGTTTACAAGTACACTTAAAAGTCATAAGACAATTCCATCAAGTCAATTTTTAATAAACATTTATACACGAATCAACAATCCAAACATCAATAATTTCAAGCATGTCCAAATACCAATCCACAAGAATCCAATTTAGGAGCATACACACAATTGAGTCGAGTTTAAACTTCAATTAAATCGTAACCTACCTCAACCAAGAAATCTGAGTGCAAGCTACTATGAAAGGGTCATGCCCTTCTGTACAGTCTCTGAATAATTAAAACCTGTTCAAATATATATTTTTTCATCAGCGTGTGAACTACTACGTCAAATTTCAACAAAAACTGACCATCATTCAATCACCAATCTTAATATATTTTTACTCTAAGAACTCTAGACCTAGACCTCAATTCTATAAATCTCGGAGTCCACTATAATACACAAACTATAGTGAACTGGAAAATCTTCAACAACATGAAAATCATCATCCATAAGCCAATTCTATCGCTACCGTCACTATGTACTTAATTAAGAGCATATCATTAGTTCAGCTATGAGCAAATACGTCCAGTAGTGAGATTTCATTACTCCTAGCAGCCAACCATTAACAATTATATTAATATTATTATAAAATAATACATAACTAATCCAACTCATAATAATCCTAAAGATCACACCATTAACATTATCTAATTAACCTTACCCATACGTTACTGCCCACTAATCATATTATCATTATCGTTATCACTACAACCTAATCAACCCATTCAATAGTAACTCTAATCCTAATACACCAATTTCCATAGTAATGAAACTCACTCAAAAAAACTTCTCAGATTAACAATTACAAACAGTAGCTAACCATTGTACAGAAGATAGTAAATTTCTTAGCATGCTACTATTTTTATCATTATTCTAATGGACCACATTATTATATTATCATTATTCTATTATCTACTAGTATTATTCTAATTTAACTCAATTTCAAAAATGTTTTCATAACATAAACTTACACCAAAGTGACCACTGGCTACAATTTCTCACTTTCACGTTATTATTATAACATTATACATCAAAATAGCTAACCTGAAAGCTCTCGAGGATCTTCTTTGAAGC
>NW_025877914.1:0-3090 GCF_002878395.1 Capsicum annuum
AAGTGATACAACATCAATATTCAGCCAAGTCTAAGACAAAATGACCTCTAATGTTATATTTATATTAGGTTAAAACTAGAATACAAAATGACCAAAAGGCCATTTAATGAAGAGCCTCAAAATGCTCATGGAGTGTAGTGTAGGTTCATTTTTGGTGTGTGTTTTAGGCCCTCTTTTGCATTTTTCTTGCACACTCCAAGCCTCGGGTTCGTTACACTTTCACATGTCCATCCTCGTGGTCGTACTTGTATCATCCTCCCCTTCTTGAAAAGGATTCGACCTTGAATCCGTACCTTACAAAATAAATAAAAGACAAACAAGCACACATCCTCATGACTGAGGGGTCAGGGTTAGCAAAAAAATAACACATCAACATGCCTTGCTGAGGCAGAAAAAACTTAAAGTATATCCATGGGTCCTTTTGTTGAACATAAAAAGCTTAGTACAAAAGACACAAAGGAACGGTCATCATCCATAAAAAGAGATACGGAAGAACTTTGTCTTCCTTCATTAGCACCCACAATCAAACATTGCTTCTCGTCTTGACCAAGCATTAAGTGAGGAGTGTAGAGATTTCCACATTCCAAGAGGGTGCCAGGATCAAATAAAAAAATTAGCCAAGGGCCTAAGCCGATGCTATCCCTTACTTTCCCTAGAATTTCACTCCCATATTTACACATAAAAACATTTTCATACACATAGTCTCTATGAACAAAACTAATTACAATGTTTTTACACATAAGATATTCAAAGCGTCATGTGCATTATCAAGATCAATTCTATAGACATCATCACTACCTTGAGAATTTTTAAGCACACTATTAACATGCTCAAGTAGTGAACTACATTTAAGAGTAAATTGATCATCATGCATACCAAGAGTACTACCAAGAGTACTCATTTCTGAGACTACACATTCCTTGCCCATAAGAGTACTCTCATCTTCCAAGAAGAGATTTCTATCTTGAGGAGGAATGTTGTCACACCATAATGGGTTAGTATATAGGCCATAGCTTCCAAGACAAGCCATGCCGTCAACATCACTTGCACCACTAGGTTCATTAGGAGTAAATAAACTATCTTCAAATAAGACATTATGCCTAAAGAGTGAATGATCTAACCCGCGAACAGATTTGGAACTTTCACTCTCTAAGGAATCATTATCAAGTTTCAAAGATATGTCAAGCACATGATTAACCCTATGAGCCAAACAAACATTAGCATCTTTACAACAACATAGGCTCATAGGTTCACTCCTTTTTCCTTGGCCAACATCTTTAAATCTTTCACTCACTTGGGATTCCTTAATCATATTACACATATCCTCAAGTGGTGGGCAAGTTTTACTCACAAGCAGAAACTTCCTCCAGGAAGCTCTCAACGCAAGGTGCTTGGACAATTAGATTTTGTGGGTAGAGAATTTGGGTAACAATTAGTGTATAATTTGAATGTGCCATTTCATATCTTCAATATTGTCATTGATACGATCACATGTGGCATTGAAATTATGGGAAGCCATTGTACCTAACAAAAAGACACAACAAATATAGAAAACAAACAAACTTGTTAGATCAAAAATGCCTCACCACACTCTCACTCTCGGTTTTACCTCACACTTGGTTTCACAAGTGTTGAAAGCCGTCTTGTACTTCATGAGTGATTGAGTGTCGAGTCTACTCTTGTCTTGGAATGGATTTTTGTTTGAAACTCAAACGGAATCTTGTAGGACTTAAATCAAGAACTAACAACGAATTCAAAAAGATAAAAGTACACAACAAACGTAAACACAAACAAATGGACACAAAACTAACAAGCTAGTAAGAGATTACTAGGTTGTTAATTAGTGTTCTAACCAACAAACGAACTAAGAGACAATAAAATGAATCTAAGAAATCTAAAATTTGAGCTCAAAAATATTGTGTGAACAGTAGTAGTGATGATGTTGTAGCCACATATTGGTTCGGTTTTATCAAGTGGTTATTCTCAAATGTTCAAGTCTTGGTCAAAAAAATTAATTTGGATTGGTAGAATTTGTTTTAGGAGGGAAAATAAGTCTTGGGGCCCTTTTTTTCCAAGACTTGACTTTTTCTTGTACTTCTCCTTAAAACATGGGTCCTTAAATCATGAAAAAGTGGTTGAGAAGTGATATAAAGTCTTTTGGTCGTTGAAGTTCTTTCAAGACTAACAAGTACATACACTTTTTTCCTTCACCTTTTAGGATCTAACATTCACTTTATGTTCTAACAACAGATGAAGGAAGGTGAAGAACTTCAAGAACAACAAAAACCACACCAATAACAATAACAACAATCTTCGAGAACAACAACAATTCCGACGGCCAACTCCAATCTACAACAACAAACGACCAAGTCTCTTTAGTGTTGTGTCTTCGGTTTTAACAAAAGATGAAGGTTGTGAAGAACTTCAAGAACAACAACAACATTCACTAAGAATAACAACAACAACACTTCTTTCAACAACAACAACCAAACACATGGCCAATCAAGTTTCTCAACAACAATGTCTACCACAACAATGTTCAACAACAATGGGCCAAGCTTATGTTCACAATAACAACATCAAAATACAAGCTCAAATCAAGATATAGACACAATGTGTTAGTGAGGAAAAAAACTAACACAATGTGTTAGTGAGGAAAAAAACTAACACTTAGAGACAACAAAGACAAGTAAAAATCTCAGCCAAGACACCACAAAACATAATTTTTGGCCAAGAACACAAAATGGACAGATTGTTCTTTTTCTGGAATTTTTAGATTTTAATTTTTTTTTTCAAGTTAGCTAGCCCAAGATTTGATCTTGTAAGAACAATATCAAGCCATGCTTTGATACCAAATGATACGGGAAAGACAAGTGGAACACGAAACAACTCCAAAACAGTCCGTAAATCTTAAAGATCTGAGGACCTTTTTAGAGACCACTCTCGGATTCACGACAACAACAAGAATACAAGAATACAAGGATGTTTTTGACACCAAAACAGTAGCAACATATCAAGAATAAGATGAACAATAAAAAAATTACAGATTGCACATTAACAACACAAACACACGGTTACAACATCAACACT
>NW_025877915.1:0-2528 GCF_002878395.1 Capsicum annuum
ACGATTTTCCTGAGATAATCTGGTCCAACAGAGTTAATAAGAGAGGGGAGAAGGGAAAAAAAGGAGAAGAAAAAAAATCATTTGGCAGTAAATTTGCACCCAACTATGATCTTGCAAATACTACAGAGCAAAAAATGGAGATTCAAAGCCCTTTAGCCAAGCAATTGTCCATGTATTCATTTCTTTCCCAAAGCAGAATGTGCCACAAATACAAATTCTTATACGGAGACTCAGGGAATCATCACATTGCCACTGAATACCCCAGTAATCTTCAGTGGCGAGCTTCTTTATTCTATAAGGCTTCCATTCACATGGACAAGACAGGGCAAGTGAATGCAAACAAGAAAGTATAAGCACGACATTCATAAACATCAAGTGCATTCTATTATGTTAATGAAGGAGAAACAAAAGATCACAACTGGCATTCAGATGATTCTATGGAGGAGGTTAAATTTGTGATAGAACATGATCACATTGATAAACTATACTTAAAAGAAAATAGATAAATGTTACTCTTATCTTATAGCATCAACAGGATTCAATATTTTATAAATCACTAAATATATTTAAAGACAACTAAACATATCCAGTAGTTGGAGTTACCCGGTAACTATGCTGGTGGGAGATAGGAGGTACTCAGTGAAAAGTCAAGCTACACACGTGGGACTGAACACCACCGTTATAAGAAAAAAATAGACTGTGGAAGCTAATATGTTGAGACGTGATCATGGAACAATTGCAAAATTCAAAACTAGTACAGATGAGCAGAGAGGTACCATCACCAACTTTAAAATGCAGAAGAAGCCATTTTCTTTTAAAAGTGGTTGATAACTCTTTCTGTAATAATTCCAGCAAGTGTAGATTTGAGACTCTATAGTTTTGATTAGCTAGAGAGAAGAGATAGCTTTATAGATTTGAGGAAGAAAGTGTGGCTATCATCTAGTCTTATTTACTAGATGAGACAAATACGAGGGACTTGAGTCTATCATAGCTAGAATTAATTTTACATAATTTATTATTCGGATGCAATATGCAGGATTCTCTGTGAGCCCGTAGGGAACTCCGGCTGTCAAGGATTGTCAAACAAAAATCACATCCTCGTTCCTTGAAGACTCTTTCATATTCCGCCTTTGGAAGTGGCCCTGCGTATCATATGAATTAATTAGGAGTGCATTAATGACCAAATAAAAGTATTTTATTTTGACGGATGGTGTATATAACTTAAACTCCATAACATGACTGGAGTGTTACACATGATGGTTTTATACTTTAGGCCTCAATAGGACTTACTGTCGCCAGTCAAGCAATGCAAGATTTTCTAAATCCAGTTGTTCGGAGAGTCACTTCAAAAATGCTAAAGGAACATATGTCATGGTACTAATACTTGAACCTTAGAGATCTACATAAATGAATTTTACAAGTGCATTAAATTCTACACCTATCTAAATCAGAAACTAAATATTCACTTTCTACATTCTAGATAGTAAGAATATTGAGATTTCTAAACTACTAAAAACCATTAAGGAACATTACTAACAACATAAGGATATTATGGTTGGTAGTGCTATTTGTTTCTCATTGCATTGTTCTTAAAACTAACCACCAGGTAACCCATGTTTACTTAATAGTTAAAATGTAAATTATCTACCTAAGAAATTTTTGTATTAAACCTCTTACTAACTGCTGAATATAAGAATAGAAAAAGGAGACTATAGAAAATAAACCTGAAATCACGACGAGAAAAAGAATTCATGGAGAAAGAAATTAAAAAAAATTCAAGGAAAAAGAATTCTCATGTCAATTATGTTGCTCGGACTATTTAAAAATGTCGAGGGAGTACAAGATGGATCCTCAGCCATAACACACTACTAGAAATAAGGGCTATGGGAACGTTTATTTAGCGACGATTCATGAACTGTTAGTAAAAAGTACCTAGCATAAAATTGTCTAGAATATTAGCACAAAAATTAATAGAACCATCGCAATATACTTGAAAACCGTCCCAATAGGATATTCTATGGTAACGGTTTTAAGAACCGTCGCCATAGATAATTTTTAGCCACGGTTATTTTTGACAAAAAATTATATTTGCCGGGAATTTTTCCTCCAACATTTTATTTACCCGCTTATTTTAATTATATTAATTAAAAAATATTTCAATATTTTGGCTCTAGTTTGGGTTTAAAAAGGCCCCAAATCGGTAATACACCAACACTTTCTTCATTCATCCTCTCATAAATTCTTTAACATCAGGGACTTCAATTCTTCTCTTTGTCAATTCTTCTACGAATCATTACATTGAGAAACAATTCTTCATCTATTGAAAAAATTATTGAAGTGAAAGACACTTCATTGTTCTATTAAGAAATTCATTACATTAATTGTTGTTCTACTCATCTTCTTCTCCGCTCAATTCGGTGTGAATCGTTCACCTTGGTGTCTTCCCTACAACAACCTCTTTGTCAAGGTCAACAAATTGTTTATAGTTGACGTGGGTAATTCCTAGCACTACTGTTTAAGTTAGTTTG
>NW_025877916.1:0-4987 GCF_002878395.1 Capsicum annuum
GAGATTTTATGTAGTTTAATAAAGATAAGTTGAGGTATTATATATATTTTTTTAAAATAAAAGAGTAAAATAGCTCCAATAGGTAGACGAAAAGAGTATTTTAAGCCCAATATGTAGACAAGAAGGACATTTTAGGCCCAATAAGCAGATGGAGGACATTTTCATTCAAAATATCAAACTGTTTTATTTAGAGGAAATTAGATTGGATGACCCAAAAGTGGGTGACTTTAGATTTTTGACCTCCATAAGAAAAGTCTTTAAAGACTAGCCTTCCTTTTATTTTATGTATAGTACAAGTGCAATTTTGTCCCTCTACACCTCAAATATTTTTAAACTTTTCATTCTCATTTATCTCTCAACTTCTATTTTATTTTGAGAAAATACATCAAATTCTCCCAGAACTTGTAGCCAAAACTTACTTTAGACCCTAAACTAATCGGGTAATTATATGCCCCCTTAATAACTTTCAAGTAAATTAAATATCCTCCTAAAAATATATTACCACTCTCACAAAAGGAGGTGCACTACACACGCGCCCACGTCATTGCCATGTCACTGCCATGTAAATATTTATTTAAAAATGGTGTCACACACACACACACACACACACATATAATAAAACTTTTGTGAATATGAATATATATATATATATATATATATAATAAAAATAATAAAAACCAAAAAAATCACTTTCTTCTTCACCCCACCCCCACCTCCACCTCCATTGCCATCCATACCACCACCGCAACATTCACCATTAACACAAGATTTAACTTTCACATTAGCACCATTAATCACATTCATCTTCCACCATTAACACACCATGTTTTTTGACGTCTACTAACACTTTCCTTCAATTTCAATTTCAATTTCATTTCAATTTTTCATATCCACAAAGATAAATGAGACTCCCTTCAATTTTAATTTCATTTCAATTTTTCATATTCACAAAAGTTATATATATTGTGATGGGTGTGTCTATTATGAAAAGAAAAAAAATGAAGTCTCGATCATGATAGGTGTGTCTATTGTGAAGAGAAACAAAATAGATTCATCTATATTCAATGGAAAATTAGCCCATCTGTTCCTTGATTGTGTATGTGAGCTTTTCTGATGAGGTGGATATTTTTCGGTGATGTATGTGCCTCCTCCGTTCACTCTCGATCTCACTATGTGTGTGTGTGCATAGTGATCGGAGTGGAAAAAAATAGAGTATCCTGTAACGCCCCGAAATCCCATCTTAAGATGTCACACGGTGCTTATAATCCCGAAGGACCACAAGCTAACCCTTACTGATATCTGTACCTGTACACTGTATAATATTTGAAATAAATGCGAAAACTGGCCATAAGGTTCAACACATCTATAAATACTCAAAATATCAAAAACTAAATACTAATACATCCGACATCTGTCTGACAAGCCTCTGTACTGTCTGAGCTATGAAGTTGATGGGACATGTCCCCAACTAACTCTGTCAACTGAAAATATAAATAAAATCTTATGTAACTAATAGTAAACTGAAACTCGTCCTCAAAAGAAGAGGACTCACTGCTACGACTATTGCTGCTGACTAGGACGGAACTGCTGAGGAAACTCTGGGTCCTGTGCCTCTGAACCTATGGTGCCAAATAACACACCATAGTGCAAATGCGTCAGTACAGGGATATACTGAGTATGTAGACGAGGTCAGGCTAAATACAAAGGCTCATACGTGCATAATATCTTAACTGAATAATCATGAAAATATCGCACGAGAACACATACATGAATGCACAGACCATAATCACAATCATCACAACTCTAGATACTGAAACTCGGATACCACTTTACAGCAGACTGAACTCACTACTGACACTGAGATATTGAATTGCTGATTTATCTGATACTGATAACTGAGGATCTGGATACACTTATATCAAAGACTGAATTATGAGCTTTACTGATTTCGACTGACAGGATTTAAGATCAACCTCTCTAATAGATGATTTTAGAAACTATTATCACTGATAAAAAAATATGAATATATCTGAATCTGACAACAAGGATACTCAATAGAATCTGAGACTGTGAATCAAGCCTATCTGGCAGCATATCTCTGAATATGATATCAAATAACTGTATATGAAACCAAGCCTATCTGATGGGATGATCCATGAATCAATGGAACTATCTGAGTTCCTCATAATGATAGATGATTATATTTGACAGTCCTGATTTCTGAAGATTGATACTGAAACTGAGACTGTAACTGAAACTGTGGGAAGTAGTTACTTAACCGACATACCCCAACCTACCATAGGTAGGGTTCAACTTGTAACCCCAGCTGGAAGGGTGTCAATACCGTGCCACGAGTAAAGGCCTCTCTTTAGTCAGTCCTCTTTGACGGATGAACCTTACCAGAAAGTCGACCTAAGGTAATATAATAGTCAAATACTCTCCCTCTGGAGGTGACATCCTTTCCCTGACGGTGACTCCTGTATCTTGCGCTGGTTACTCAGTTCTGGAGGTCGAGGATTTCTACTAATGACTTCGGCCTCTCTCTCTTGCTGACGGGAGGAGCCGCCATACCTTCCCTCGCTCGGTGATAGTTTCTACTCCCAACTAAAAGACTCTGACTGAATTCTTAACTGAACATAACTAAACTAAATCTTATACTAATTATGTTTATCAAAAGATCTGACGGAGCTACGCTGAGATCACTTAGTTCTGTATCTAACGGAAATGGTATGGAATAATGGTATCTGACTGATGATACAGAGGTTGAATAGATTATTCATTCACTCCGAGATTAGAATTAAACACTTGCATACTATTGGATCTGAGCTGATTATAGGATTGAGGCTAGATTACTAGCGATACAGAGATTACTGAGATGTCTGAGCTTTCTTACATTTTGCAATTATCTGAAGATACAGAGTTCTATAGTTCACTGAGTTCTGAGAATCATGGCTCGATTGGAATTATTGTAAAACTAACATGAGCTCTAGACAGCAGCCCCCAGGACTCGATACCATAAAATAAAGTATAATCATTCCTCCATCATCACAACCATTAATTCATTATCATCATCACAATCATTCATTCATCATCACAGTCATACATTCATCATCATTATCATTAAAGCATTTCTTCAAGTATGTAGGAATTATATCATATGTTCATCCTCATGATTACTAAGACATCACTTCGAGCATTTAGGGATCATAAACATATAATAGCGTAGGGGAAACATGCTACTAGATCATACTCCATTCAACAAGGTCTTTCCTTAAGTACTTCACACCTAAATCAATCTTGACATGTATTTGGACATCATATGATTTGGTGAAAACTTCATACTATCATGTCTCAACTTACTTGCTAACTACTTAGCATGTATTAAAAGCTTAGCATATATCAAAGAGCACATAATTGGGGAATTTACTACCATCATATCTCTACTTGTTCACTAAGGTCTTTTAACAATCACTAGACACACACAAGTTCATACTTATTTGGGGATTTCCCACTATCATGGAATAATTCATCCACTTGGGCATTTTATCAAATACTAGGCATGCATAAACTAACTCACAATTTGGGGTTTCATCTTCAATATACTACAATGACCCTTATGCTTCACCTAAGCTCTTTATCAACCTATGGGGGACATGCTTCACTTATTCAACCATTTCTACAACCAAATACCATAAACACATCACATAAATTCCACATAATAAGGTCAAAGATCATAAATCTTGTACACAAACATGAATCATAACTCAACATCACAAGGAACATCAACTTCAACTCATACAAATCATGGAATCTCGTAAGCATAAAAAAATCTTGAAGTTTTAAGTTTTAAAAAGCGTTCTTGAGCTTCTTGGATGAAAGGGATTCAAGAATCAATATCTGTATACCTTGGGGAAACTCTTTTCTTGAAGGCCTTTGGAGAGATTCTTGATTTCTCTAGATCTTTCTTAATTTTTGCTTGAAGAAGAGAGAAGATTTTAATTTTTTTGGAAACCCTAATTTGTAGAGTGAAAAGAGAGAAAATGAGGCCAAATCTCATGTAAAGAGGGTATATATAAGGGTTGGGAAAATCCCTTTTTCGTCCTTCGAATTAAACTGAAAATCCTGATTTTTCATGGTGGCGCGATGCGCCTTAATCGTGCCAGTTCAATGGAAAATGGACAATTGGGAAACTACACGACGGCGCGACGCGGTGGAAATCGCATTGCCATCTTAGTTAGGAACTAAAACTATAGCGCAACATGGTGGAATCGTGGAGGCTCACTTGATTTTGACGATTGCCATTTTGGCTGGCTCTGCAGCGCGCTAAGGTGCCAGGTGGCACACTGTCTCACTAAAATGTCTCTAACTCTTCACCCGAGTGTTTGATTTGGGCAAATTTGGTATCGATGGAAAACTTATTCAATTCTTTACATGACAAAAAGTAGAAATTAGGGAAATTCCACGATTCAAAGTATTTCATACTTGGGAAGATATTTTTGAAACTTTTAGACTCGAATTTTTGCTTTACTGAATACGCTCTAAGGCTTAGAATGGAAGAGGACTTTGCAGGGTATTACATATCCGATCTTCCAATGTCACATTAAAGAATTTTATCAAATTTTTTGAAAGTCTTAATAATATTTGGCAATTGGATGAGAAGAAGCCAAGATCTTCCAACTTTAATCTTGTTTCTTATGATGACAATTTACAAATAATGTACCAACAATATGTTGGGGGATGGGGGGTGGGGTGAAGGGAACGATGGGGGGAGGGATTGAAGAAGTTGAAGAAATGAAGAAGATGAAGAAAATGAAGTGAAGAAGATGAAGAAGTTGTTTTATTTACTTATATATATATATAAAGAATTTGTAAAATTTAAAAGGTGGGCTCCGTATTTTTTTTCATGTTTTTTGGCTATTCACTCGTAGTTTTTTTTTTTTAATTTGCCACGTCAGCAATTTGGGTGGCAAAAATTTCACTTGAAAGT
>NW_025877917.1:0-2677 GCF_002878395.1 Capsicum annuum
TGGATATGTGGTAATTTGTGGGGGTATGTTTAAGGGGTCTTTTTGTACTTTTGGTATAAATGGTTTTTCAAATATTTTATTCATGTTCATGTTCTGGTATCTTTGTCCACTAACTCTTTTGGTTGTACCTGCAATTGTAGATTGATAAACGTTATGGGTTTTATGGAGTGTCCGAATGTCTACTTTTAGCTGTGGAATATTAATCTCTTCCGATCGACATAGCTCTACACACTGCTGCGTTAGCTGGTTCATAGCATTAGACTTCTGTTTAACTTCATTAGTCTTTAGCTTTTCTATTTCATTACGCATACTGTCCACTTTCATTAAAAGTGTAGTTAGGGTTTTGAATATCTTTTCTAAAGCATCATCTTCTATTATATCAGTCTGTGTAGCTTTGTCTTGATGTGTAATCTGCAGTAACATTTTTGTTAGTACTGATTACTTTAATTATAAATGTAAAATTTAATATATTTAATACTAGTCTCCGAATCTCTTTCGTTGTAACTAAATTTTGTATTTTCTTTGTTGGCCACCAACGTACCTGTGTATTATCTGTCCGTACAATAAATTTGTTATATAAAATATATGGCTCAAATGCTAATAAACATTTATATAATGAACATAATTCTTTTCTATTTATTTCTCATTTTATTTTTGTTTCATTAAACGTCCCTGAGTAGTATCTACAATGATGTTCTAATTTTTCTTCTTCATATCTATATTTAAGTACTCCTCCATAACTATATTCACTAGCATCTGCTTCTACTATATATAAATTTTTTATTTTCGTCTGGAAATTATAATTTTGGTGATTCTTTACAAAGTATTTTTATTTTCTGGACTTTTTTTTTATCTTCTTCGTTGTAATTATATTCTACGTCCTTTTTAAAATTTTTATGTAAAGGCTTTAGGTTTTTTGGTAATTTTGGTATATATTCTCTTTCTTGGTTTACTAATCTTAAAAATGATTGTAATTTCTTTTTTGTATCTAATTCTTCTTTTGAATTTATTATTTTTTGTATTATACGTTGCTGCATTTTTACTCCACTTTTATCTATTTGTATTCCTAAAAACTATATCTGGTTTTTCATAATTTTGGCTTCCTTTTTACTTAAACTTATTCCTGATTTTTCTATTATATATGTAAATTATTCTAATAATTTTAAATGTTCCTCTTTAGTTTTTGTATATAGTAGTATATCATCTATGTATACTATACAATTAGGTAATTATTTAAAATAACTATCCATAAAATATTGATATCTACCTCGTGCATTTTTATATCCAAATGGTAATACGTTCCATTCATAAAATCCTTGTGGTACCGTAAATACGATTAATTTCTTAGAATTTTCATCTAACTTTAAGAGGTAAAATCTTGATTTACAATCAAATTTACTAAAATAATTATATCCTTGTATTTGTCTTACTTTTAATATCTTATTTGGTATTGGATAATTATATGTCATAGTTTTTGCATTTAGCTTTCTATAATCAATAATCATTCTACTTTTTCCTCTTTTTTGTTCACTATGTTTATTTACTATAAATATTGGACTATTGTGTTTACTATTGCTTTTTTGTATATACTGTTTTTCTAATAATTCATCTATATTCTTTTAAATTCTTTTAAATCGTCAAAATTATATGTTTATGGTTTTTAAGTTATAATGTGATTTTTATCTATTAATTCAATTTTTATAGTAGTTTTATGTTTTTCCCATCCTTTTAATGGATTTTCACTATATAATTGTCTTAATTTTTTCTTTATTATTTCTACCTTATCTATTGAAAATATAGTTATTTCTTTTTTATTTGTCAAAAATACAACTAGTTTTACTGTGTCTTCTATATTTTTTATATTTTCTAACTTTTGTGTAATTTTTTCACTTCCTTCTATCCAATCAGTTTTCTTTCTTATTTTATTAATAACTCTTTTTTCCCTTACTTTTTGTTTACATGGTATTCTAAACCACCAATCTGTTTTAGTTATTATATGTGGGTATAATTTATCTAAAAATGATATTCCTAAAAACATATCTTTTGATATTAATTCATAATTATAGATTTCTTCTATTGTTATTATTTTATCCCATATCTGTATTTTTATATTTTTAGCTTTATATGTAATTAAGCTTCTTTCATTATTAAATCCTTTTACTACTATTGGTGTTTTTAATTTATCTTATTTACTTTCTGATAAACAGTTGTATGTACGTAAGTTTGTTTCTGCTCCTGTATCTTTCATAGGTGTATAATACCTATTATAATATCCTTCTACTATTATGTTTACAAGTACATACATCTTCATATCATGTTAAATTTCTTTTTATGAATAATCTTTCTTTATTATATGTTATAGATAATTGTGTATGTTCAATATTGTATGGTTTTACTTGTTCTAACCATTTTATTCCTAATATTATGTCTGCTTTTTGCATTTCTTCCTTTATTATAAATTCTGTTTTTATTTTTTTGATTCCTATTATTATTTCTTTTTTTGTTGTATATTTAATATTTATTAGACTCCTTGGTAGATCTGGGCATATATCACTATTTGATTTTATTTCTTCACTTTTTACTAGATATTTTGCTATATAATTTTCTTCTTGTCCTGTGTTTAAGAGTATTAAATATTCTTTTTCATTTATTATTCCTGTTATATAATATTGATTTA
>NW_025877918.1:0-1818 GCF_002878395.1 Capsicum annuum
TGCCTCTTGAGCTATATGTTGAGCAGCCTCATTATCACTCTTAAATTGTTCCTCTTCTCTTACCCACATAGTGGTTTTCTCTACCGTATCCTAATAAGGTGGGGAAAGAAAGTCTTGTGGATCATCATGAGGCAGCTAATGATGAGCCTTATGATCGTGTTGTGACATCCTATGATTCTGTTGTAGGATTTTTTCTTTCCCTAAATTAAATGTGATCAAGGATTGACTTGACTTTTAGTACTTAGAATACACTAGCGTACGCCCCAAAAAGAATAAAAAGGTAAAAATCAAAAACCTCAACAAGTCTAATCAACCAATACATAACCATATTCCCTGATAATGGCAAAAAAATTTGATATCACCCAAACTATACCATCCAAGAAGATACAAAAAATTGCTGTCAAATAATAGTAATCCAACTAGGTTGGGGATGATTGAATGAGGAATAGGTCAAATCTGTCTCTCAAACTTGCTAAAGTAGCTGGAAATGAAAGAAAGTAAATATGGGGAACTTGTAGTAAATGGTAAAAGTAACAAGTTGTAAATATTTTTGATTGTAAATAATTTGAGACAAACACTCAGACTGTGTTCTCCTTAGCTTCCCAACTCAGTCATGTACAATAAAACTATTCAATGCCACACATGCAGAATTTGACAACCTAGGTATTACTAATCGTCTTATGAATGTGATGGTAAATCTCACCTTTTAACTTGTGAGTCTCAAGGTGCCGCTTTAATAATCCTTGTCTTTGATCCCAATTTAAATATTATCTTATGGGTATAAATTTATTAGACGAGAGTTGTTAGCCTCTAATCACTATTGTAATTATTTTTTCCAAATCTTAATCTCTTTTGTGAATACAATCTCGAATACAGGTGGGTTCTTAGTGTTGGACACCACTAAAAAAAGCAAATAAATAAAAGATCACAATGCAAGTGTAAACAATGATCTAGATGAACCTCACACTTTTCCTATTTATTATTCTACCAGGGTTCCTGATGTGCCTTAGAAACATCGGATATCTGATGCCTAAAACAAGGAATATATGCTTCGACTTAGGTCATTTTTATGGATATAATGTGTTTGTTGCATGGTTGTAGGGAAATCGAGTAGAAAATGACTGAGCCAACAATTTGAAGAAAAATTTCTATAACCAGTTGAAGTAATAGTCAGGCTATGAGTCATTAAGACACTATATGACTCGTAGCCCAAATTCATAATGCTAGTAGTGGTTAAAGCTATGTTAAAAAAGCTAAGTATCAAAAGAATACAAGTGATAAGGTCTAACTACGACTCGTAGTGAAAAATCACAATAAGACCAGTGTGCAAGGTCCTGAAGTTTGAGGCTCAAGTGATAACGAATAAAGATCACGTCGTAAGGACTAAATATGACTCATGGTGATGAATTATAATGATAACAGAAGCTCGAAGCCCTGAATATAAATGTTCACTGGAATACCTACGACTAATAACATACGATTAGAACTATAAGGAGACCTTATGAGTCATAATGATTGCTGGCTTACTTTTCCTATTCTATTTTTATCAGAATTTCTTTATTATTTTGAGATACTATAAATACCTTAGGGTTATTCCTTTATTAGGTTATGCACTTTTACATTACTTTTGATACTTTTCATATACTCTGATCATTTTGATTTTGTTCTTAGTAATTTGGGTTCGAATCCAATTGAAGACTTCAGATTTTTATTCTTTGATTATTGTGAAATTAATTACATGCCTTTTTTTATTGACTTTCATGAATTGTTTCATATGCATGATCGGCTAAATTTCATGACTAGGGTTGTGGAAACCCT
>NW_025877919.1:0-1024 GCF_002878395.1 Capsicum annuum
CTGAGGGGAACTTTCTTTTTCTTTCAAATTTGGGTGGCAACACACTTAGAGTTTTAGAAATTATGTCCGGCTAAGTTCTTACCTATGGATTTGAAGAGCTCCACATTCATGGTTAAGAGGTTACAAGCCTTTTTTCTGCAACTCAATTAACTTGTCACTCATCCCGAGGTAAAGATCGTCTAAAATAAAAGACTATCTTTTCTACCGATTAAGTCGAACTACAAGCAGTCTGATTTCCTAAAATCTTGGGGATATGTAGGCTAGGATCTATGTAGAAAACTCGACTGCATTCCAACCTTCCCCCCAAATCCTTTTATTTCCCAGCTTCCCGGTTTAACCGAAATACTCTAAAACCGTGATACTTGGTAAATTTTCTAGAAACTTGTGTGGAAAACCAACCTCTCTTAGATATGAATTTGTGGCCAGACAAAAATTAGGAACGTCAACCTCCCTTTGTCCAGGATTACTTGCATCCATCCTACCCAAAGGAAGGGGCCAGTTGTTGACACCTAATTTTTGACCTCCATAACTAAGTTTAATTCATAGCTTCTTCAATTTTCAAATAAAATTGCAATATTTATTTTATCCAAATAAAGGATTTTAAAGTATTTATTTGGGTAAATTGATCATTTAAGTAGCGATTATATATTATCGTGTTCAATTATACAAAATTTTATAATTTTATTACTTAAATGCTTATTTTACATAATATCGTATTTTTATCAAGGTTTATATCAAAAATAAATTCAAATGATTAAAATTTCTATTTGAATATAATTTTACTCTAAAAAAATAATTTATTTGGATAAATATTTGTGTAATTTTATTAAATCAAGAAACTCGAGATCAAAGAAGGTATTAATTCGTATCGAATTTTGAATCAATTTAGTCAAATTATTAAATTTGATCCTAATTAAAATTAATTGGTCATATTTGCAATATAATGTGACCAATCTAATCTTTTAATTAGATTGAAATATTGATTAATTTTGGCCAAATCCTTTTTTTAATCGGGGGTTATATT
>NW_025877920.1:0-3819 GCF_002878395.1 Capsicum annuum
GCAAATTGGCCCAAGGAAGCAATTCAGTTTCAAGGTCATTAACTCAACAACAATTAGTAGAAGGTTTAGATGAAAGATCAGGCAACTTAATCCAAAATGCATGGCATAATCAATAGAGTTAACTGTCATTTTTAGATACATTTTTCATTATTTTTTTTAATGGGTACATTCATTGTCTTTTCTTTCTTCTCTTTGTTTTATTTTTATTTTATTTTTCTTGAGTCAGTTATCCAAATAAAAAATCATGGTCATTTTCGCTCTTGTCTTTGAGTCTAGTCCATGTCGAAACAAGTGAGAAAAGATTTTAAAATTGGCTACCAACTTCTTCAATTGTACAAAGCAAGACAAAAAGGCCAGCGCATGAAAGAGATATAATTGTGAGCTGAAAAAAGGACATATAGAAAGTTTTGTCAATAGACAAGTCTGGGAACCCACGGAAATACCATAGTTCAAAGGGTTTAACTGAGAAACATGGCAAAGCAGAGATACTGTGTTTGTGGCAGAGTCACTCTTCCTAATATGAGTTTGGATCACTGATTCAACAAGTCAATGACATATGCTAATGGTTGGAAGCAAGGTTAAATGTGACTGGGGCAAGAGCGATTGTCGCAAAAGCTAAAGCCACAAGCCAGCCACCATATTTTTTAACTCACAAGTTTTTTTTGATGAAATAGGAAACATATTACCTTTAAATCAAGGAATTCGGAACATAAATATCAAGGTCTGCAATGCCTCACTCCTACAAATGCAGGAAACAATGTTGTTGCACAGGTTTAATAATCAAGTCATTGTAAAAAATCATCATCCTATATCCCTCGGAGACACTTTCTTGTCCAGGGATTTTAGTTTTCATTTGCTAGGTGATACACTTCTTAAATTGAACCTTCACTCCTATGAGACGTACCTTTTATTCGAGTCATCTTCTTTAATTCCTATAAGACATATCTTTTAGTCGAGTCTTTTCCCTTGACCCCTAGAAGACGTACCTTTTAGTCGAGTCATTCTCCTTGATTCCTATAAGGCGTACCTTTTAGTCGAGTTATTTAATTTGATTCCTAGAAGACGTACCTTTTAGTCGAGTCATTCCTCTTGACCCCTAGAAGACGTACCTTTTAGTCGAGTCATTCCCCTTGATTCCTATAAAATGTACCTTTTAGTCGAGTCATTCCCTTTGACCCCTAGAAGACGTACCTTTTAGTTGAATCGTTCCCCTTGACCCCTAGAAAACGTACCTTTTAGTCGAGTCATTCCCCTTGATTCCTAGATGACGTACCTTTTAGTCGAGTCATTACCTTTGATTCCTAGAAGACGTACCTTTTAGTCTAGTCATTCCCCTTGATTCCTAGATGATGTGCCTTTAGTCGAGTCATTTGATTCCTAAAAGACGTACCTTTTAGTCAAGTCATTCCCCTTGATTCCTATAAGACGTACATTTTAGTTGAGTCATTCCCTTTGATTCTTATAAGATGTTCCTTTTAGTCTAGTCATTCCCTTTGATTCCTATAAGACGTACCTTTTAGTTGAGTAATTCCCCTTGATTCCTATAAGATGTACCTTTTAGTCGAGTCATATCCCTTGATTCCTAGAAGACGTACCTTTTAGTTGAGTCATTCCCTTTGATTCCTATAATGATGTGACTTTCCCAAAAGTCCTTTGATGAGAAACTGGGGAAAATTTAAATCCTGTGTTTGGAACTTCGCTTTCCTGACAAATGAAATCTCTTTATAATAATCTTTGTTTGGGATAATTTTTCTTTTTAGTATTGATGTGATTTCAGGAGCCCGCCTGAAGAGCAGGGTGAATAAATGAAAAGTCAAGCAACATGGTGAAAAAGTTGAAAGTCAAGTAACAAGGTGAAGAAGTTGAAAGTCAAGCAACAAGGTGAAGAAATTTAAAGTCAACAGATTGAAAAAATAGCAAGTTAGGAACCCGCCTGAAGAACAGGGTGAAGAGATTGAAAACCAAGCAACAAGTGATGAAATTGCAAGTCAGGAGCCCGCCTGAAGAATAGAGTGATGAAACTCAAGTTAAGAGTCCAAAAGAAACTAACTGCATAGATATGATTTTGTAATTTTATTTATGTTTTAACTTGTAACTTTTATTTATGATGTAATAACAGATGCGCGGACTGGAACCTCATCGGGACCTCACTCGACTCTTCAACTCGGTAAAGTCCATCTCCTTTCAATCCTTTGAGAATCCTGTCACTTGATTCCCTCATAACTTGGGTAGGTAGGGTGTCCTAAGTCAATACTCGATTGCTCTTCTTTCTTCTATTTTTCCTTCGAATAATGATCGGGACAAAATTCTGTCTTGTTGTCTACTTCTTTGTTCAAAAATACTTTGTGTTTACATTCAAAGGGGGCATGATGTAGACACCTAATTTTGTCCCTTCCCTATATCATTTTTACACATTTTTACCTTATCCTACCGCGTACCCTACCCCGTGTGATAATCTCCACAAAATGACAAAAATAACAATCCCTAGCTAATTTTATCTTATCCTAACAACCCATCCAATCAAAATAAACCACATCACATCCTACCCCTACCCGCACCTCACTAGCCCACCTACCCTACTCCACTACCACACAATTCTCACTCACTGTAATTCACAATATACACACGCACTTCACACAGAAACTGGGAGGCGAATACATAAGAATACAATAGATAACAATACAGAGATGTCCACACAGTAACATTCTGACCATTTTTTTCCATTTTTAGAGAAGACCCATATACCACGAACACACCTACACGCCATGGACGAACATCACGGTAACCATAAAGAAAAAGATCTCAATTCAACATATACACATATAGAATACGGGAAAGAGGAATATATAGACACCATCACTGATGAGTTTATTCCATTAATACACCTGCCTTCACACAAAACCATTATACATACACACAACCACAGTGAGAGACAAATCTGAGCGTGAGATCGGAGAGAAGACAATCCAAATTGAGAAAGGGAGAGAATCGATCGAAGAGAGGGAATACATGAGAAAAAGGACGACTGGTTTGGTTTTTTCGGCGAGTTTCTCGCCGAAATCGGTATTCCCTTACCGGAATTAGACCATCCGCACCCTCAAAATCTTCGAATTCTCTTTCATTTCTAGTTCTCTGGCAAAATCTCACTGGGAAAACATTGTTTCGCTGACTGTCGAGATCCATCGGAGCTTCAGCGAGTTCGAACTTCACCAAAAATAACAAACCTGGCATGACTCATTTCAAGCTTGGTTCAAAAATTGAGATTTGGATTTTTTTTGTGGCTTTCTCCGCTGTTTTGGGGTTTTGATCGAGTTGGCAAGTTTGTGATTGAGGTATGAATCAAGGTTCTCGACGCGGATTGTACCGGGTTTTTATTGGAATAATACATCAATTTTGAAAGCTTCTTCTAAGGTCCAATTCTTCAACTCCTTCTCTTTGTTTTACTTAATTTGGTGAGGTGATGTTGTGAGTTGCGTGGTTCATGTTGATTGATGATATAATTTTTTATAGTATGTTTGAACGTCTATGATTATCGTAGTTTTGATTCTGTATTGGAATTGGTTAATTGATCAAGAATAAAAGTGAGATGGGATTTGAAAAGTAAAAAAATGAATACGGACTAATTTTGATTCATTGATGTCATCGAACTTGATAGTATCAAGATTAGGTCGTCAAATCGATAGGCAAACAATAGGGGTGATAAGCAAATTTAGGGATTATAAAATATGGAATGTTTGAAATATTATTGAATGATTGTGGTCTTCTTGCATTAAAAATGTATTCATTTGGCTGGGGAATGCCCCGAGGTATTTGTGTTTA
>NW_025877921.1:0-1887 GCF_002878395.1 Capsicum annuum
ATCATATATGCAATATTGCAATTCATAATGTACTGTTCTACCTATGAGTAGTATTTTTTCTTTCACCAAAAAAAGAAAAAAATGCAACTCCCAAATATGAACTGTGCACGTCTTATATTTTCTAATAGCATGATGAGATTGAAAATGTATTAAGTAATGTGATGTATTACTAGGCATTAGTTGCAACCCGGGAAAACCAACAGAGGAAATGAAAGTACGTACCGGTAAGCCAACAGTTGCACTTATTAATGAAATGTTGTTTGTTCCTTTATTTAGAGAAACAGTGCTCTCTAATGTAAATGATGTCTTTCTGAACTGTCCATGTGCAGAACCTACAAAACTCGACAGTTAGAATACTTTAAGAGGTTTTGTAAATTGATGTTTTGAGCTGCACAAAGTGTTGATTTGTGCTTCACATAGAAGCATCACTGGTTATAACCTTCTTTCTGGAGACATTTCTTTCGGATGTAGCTCTGGATTAGGAATGCTAAGAAATAAATAACTATGAGTTCTTTTTGGAAACAGAAGCATTTTTGTTATTCACTAGTCAAGCCACTCTTTGCATTCACAAGTTCCATTTCCATAAACAAAGTCAAGAATCTGGAAATCTAATCACTCTTGTAACCAATGGTACAGCTGAAATCTGTAAAAATTTCAAATTTGCATTAAGAAAATATTGGTATTTGTGTGTCAGCATGTGGCCCTTTTTCTCATTAATATCATGTAATATAGAATAGTTCGTAGCAGTTAATTGCTGACTGTATCTTGCTTATCTCTCTGCGGTTCTTTCTTTTCGTATTTGTTTCCTGATTTTCTATAAAGGGAGTGCGTAACGGGGGCAGAACTGCATAATGACATCCTTGCTCTTGTGTAACCCCCAAAATTTTTATATTTGAAACTGCGTGGCACAGGTTTCATTTGTATATTGCATCCATGGATAAATGCTTACCTACATGTTCTCCATTCACAAAAGCATGTAAAACATGACCTAAGGACTTCACACTTAGTGTAGACTGCTGCTCCATGGAATCCTGCTGGATACTGTCATGTGGATTTCACACATATTAGTTAAAGGCAACAGTTCCTAGAATGTAGTCACTATTTTGTTTATAGCATACTGTGCCAGAAAATTTAGCTGAAAGATGTCCTTCAGTCCTGCTTTAGTTTATCTTATATTATTACCCTATTCTTTTGAGTTAAATGGTGTATTAAGGATCTTTTGTATTTACCTGGAAGTATACCAAAGATAATCAGATACATCCTTTGTAGTATTCATATTCTCCAGCAATATATCTGATCTCAGTGAAGTATCATCAAATTGTGGAATAACCTCTTCAAATTGTTCCCATTTCTCGGCTGAGTCAAACTTAAAGGCTGGTATTGCTGTTCTTGCATTGAATTGTGTGCTTACCTATTATAGATGAACATGCGGACAGTTAGTGTCTTGTATGATTTTAAACAAAATCTTAGTTCTTCTCTAAGCTACGGATAAGGAAATAATTTGGCATCTGTACATTTCTTGAAAGTTGGCAATGAGTTACTGAACAGTACTCTGGCCTTCTGTCAATCATAAACGGAACCTCTTGGGAATAGATCTGAAAAGGTTAAATATATGTAGAATTGGATTTTTTTGTAAGACGGTAAGTATTCACCTTTGCCGTATTGAAGGCTACATTTTTGCAGTCAGGTAGGATGCTTATAGATTGCTGAGGTAATTCATATGTCGAATTCTGAAACTGCACTACTACACTTTTTATCTATGTTGACTAGAAATGCTGCACAACCTCCAGAGTCCCCACTGAATATATAAGCCTGGTTTGCACATAGGGTGAGGGGGGTGAGATACTCATCAATTTGGTATGTATAGTGTCTTGTAGGTTTTGACAT
>NW_025877922.1:0-1735 GCF_002878395.1 Capsicum annuum
AATAGAAAGGAGAAAATGGATTAGACTAAGATTTTAACTTGAGGTCACGCTCACTCGCATGATATGAATACTGAAAAAAGGAAAATATTTCCTAAAACATCTCATAGCCTCCTATTCATAAGTGTGACGCGCTACACACTCATGTACAAGACTCTACTAGATGCGACTTTCAAACTTTCTAGGACTCTGTTTAACCTTAGGCTCTGATACCAAGTTTGTAATGCCCCGAGTCTGTACCCCGGATGCTACACAGTGCTTATGACCCTGAAAGACCACAAGCAAACCCATGACTAATATCTGATGTGAGCACAGAAACATGATATTGTAATGAATGCGGAAAAATAAGCTGAAATACCATACGGTTTAAAATTTGTAAATACTGATAGAGTGTATTAACTGAAATAACAATCTAGAAAACTAAATACTGTCAGTAAGTCTAGTCTGAAAAGCCTCTAATCTGAATTTGTCTATAAGTAGAGTTGATGGGACAATCTCTAAACTAACTCCATCTACTGAAGTATTGTATCTACTGAGAAACTAAAATAATAAAATATCCTTAATAGATTAGGAATCACTACTACTCTGACACTGCTAGCTGAATCTGAATTTATCTATGCACGGTCGGGAACTTGAGCGTCCGAACCTATGATATGAGACATCATAGCACAAAAAAAGAGTATGCGTCAGTACGTGGAATGTACTGGTATGCTAGATGAGGTAAGGCTGAATGCAAGGGTTCATATGCATGAACAATAACTAACTATATGATATAGAGAAACAGAACATGAGAGTACATGGATAACTGATACTGCTGTAAATACTGAGTATGCACTACTATGCATATAAATAAATACTGTGACTAAGCTTATTTGAAGCTAAGTTTTGAATTTTGATACTAAGTAACCGATGTCTGAAGTTACTGATACTGGTTGACTACATCTGAAAGTCCTGATTCTGTAGAACTGAACTGAGTTCTATTCTGAAGACTGAAACTGAGACTATGGAAGGTAATCATCTAATCGACATACTCCAAATAAGATAACTGAGTTGGGGTCCAACCTGTGACCCTAGTTGGAAGAGTGTCAGTACCGTGCCATGGGTAAAGATACTGAAGAGTTACCCTCATCTGGTAGGTACTCTAATGAGAATGGTGGAACCTTCATTTTCAAGTTAAAACACCTCATCAGCCCTCAAATGATAGGTTTGATGTCTCAACCTACGTTGGCTATGTAGTTCTGGAATGCAAGGATTGCTTCTAAGGATCACACCCTCTACTAGCAGGTGAGTCCCCATCCTTGAGCTCACTCGGTGTTGAAACTCCCAACTAAAAGACACTGAACTGATTATACTGAACTGAACTAGACTGAATACTGAGTTTACTAAGTTTTCCTGAGTTCCATAACTGACTGACTTCTACTGAGTTTTGTAACTGACTGAGAGTACTACTGATCATGGTCAACACATGTAATCATGAATTCCATAATCAAATTCAAATTCAAGGGTTAAGCATGCAATTCACATAATTCACCACATAACTATCTTAATTTCATGGAAACTTATAATTAAACATGCATTGGATCCTAATTACTAGCATGACTACGAATACATTCAATTCCAAGCATGGAAATCATAAATCTTGAAGTTTTAAAAATGGATTGTTGGACTCTATAGGTGAAAGGGACCCATATACGAACACCTAACATACCTTAATTTGTGAGTTTCTTGAAGTTCTTAG
>NW_025877923.1:0-2836 GCF_002878395.1 Capsicum annuum
GATGAGGACACTCCGATGGTCCTCTTGGCTCATTGTTTTAATACTAACGCCACTAACATTTCCATTTCTCCTCCTATTTCTCATGTTTTACAGGATTATGAGGATGTATTCCCAAAGGAATTACCGAAAAGATTGCCCCCACTTCAGGAAATTGAACACCAAATAGATTTTGTGCTGGGTTCACAATTTCCCAACAAACCGGCTTATAGGAGCAACCCAATGGATACCAAGGAATTGCAATGCCAAGTTGAGGAACTCCTTAACACAGGGTATATGAAGGAGAGTATGAGATCATGTGCAGTCTCCATGCTACTAGTTCCTAAGAAAGATGGGACTTGGCGTATGTGCGTTGATTGCTAAGCCATCAACAAGATAACGGTAAAATATTATTACCCTATTCCTAGGTTAGATGATATGCTTGATGAATTGAGTGGTTTGTGTTTGTTTTCTAAAATTGATTTGAGTAGTGGCTATCACAAAATTCGTATACAACTGGGTGATGAATGGAAAACCGCCTTCAAGACCAAATTCGGTCTCTATGACTGGATGGTTATGCCACTCAGCCTAACAAATGCTCTAAGTACTTTCATGAGGATAATGAATCATGTGATAAACCATTTATTGAAAAGTTTGTTGTTTTCTACTTAGATGATGTGTTGGTGTATAGTAACTCCTTAGATGAGCATGTAAAGCATTTACAATATGTGTTTGATGTCCTCCGAAAGGAGAAGTTAGATGGTAATCTAGAAAAGTGTTCTTTTGGTGTCCATGAGGTTGTATTTCTTTGATTTGTGGTGAGCTCAAGAGGGGTCTAAGTGGATGAATCTAAGATTGATGCCATTAAAAATAGGCCAACTCCCAAAACCGTAGGTGAAGTGAGAAGCTTCCGTGGGTTGGCTAGTTTTTATAGACATTTTGTCGAAGGATTTAGCACCATTGCCGCCCCTTTAACCGAAGTGATTAAAAATGATCGGCCTTTCAAGTGGAAAGATGAACAATCTAAGGCCTTCGAGGACTTGAAAGCGATGCTCATCTCGGCCCCTTTTCTACAATTGCCAAATTTTGACAAGACTTTTGAGGTCGAATGTGATGCTAGCAAAGTTGGCATAGGCGCATTTTTAATGCAAGAATTAAATCCTATATCCTACTTTAGCGAAAAGCTCAAAGGAGCAACTCTGAAGTACTCTACGTACGATTTAGAGTTGTATGCCTTGATTAGAGCCTTGGCCACTTGGCAACCTTATTTGTGGCCTAAAGAATTCATGATCCGAGCGGATCATGAATCCTTGAAGCATCTACGGGCACAAGACAAGCTTAACTGGTAGTATGCCAAATGGATTAAATTTCTTGAAACTTTCCCTTATGTTATTCAATACAAGAAGGGTAAAGACAATGTGATTGCCGATGCTTTGTCCCAAAAACATGTGCTTGTGTCTACTTTGTCGTCTAAGTTGATGGGGTTTGAAAGCCTCAAGTCTTTATATCCCGAGGACCCTCACTTCACTCCTATCTATAGGGAAAGTGAAGATTTGGATAGGGATAGGTGGGTTACGGATAGGTGTTCCCATCCCTATACCAAATTTGATGGATACTTGTTTAAAGGTAGACGATTGTATGTTCCCTCAAGTTTGTAGATAGAATTATTTGTGAGGAAAGAACACAATGGCGGTCTAATGGGCCATTTTGGGGTTGAGAAGACCCTCGGAATTTTAGAAGAACAATTTTATTGACCTAGAATGCACAAGGATGTGGCCCGGATTTGCAGCCAATGTGTTGAGTGCAAAGGAGCCAAGTCACGACTCCAACCCCACGGGTTGTACACCCCATTTTCCACCCCTTTGCGTCCTTGGCTTGACATATCAATGGACTTCGTGTTAGGATTGTCGAGGACTAGAAGGGGCCGGGATAGTATTTTTATCGTGGTAAATTGGTTTTACAAGATGGCTCACTTTATTCCTTATTCTAAATGTGATGATGCGCCTAGTGTAGCCTCTTTGTTTGTTGATAATGTTGTAAAACTTCATGGTGTTCCGAGGACCATAGTGAGTGATAGGGATTCTAAATTTCTAAGCCACTTTTGGAAGTCCATGTGGGGTAGACTCGGTACTAAGTTGTTGTTTTTGACTTCACGCCACCCACAAACCGATGGCCAAACGGATGTAGTAAATAGGACCTTAGGGTCTATGCTATGGTCCATGGTTAAAGGAAAAATGACTTCTTGGGAGGAACACTTACCATTGATTGAGTTTGCTTATAATCGTGTTATACACTCGAGCATGGGGATGACACCCTTTGAGTGTGTATACGACATCAACCCCTCACCCCTTTGGATTTAACCCCTTTGCCAAGTGATGTTGTGATAAGCTTAGATGGAAGAAAATGGGTCGAGGCCATTAAGAAGCTACAGGAGAAGGTGAGGTTGCGGTTAGAGAAGAAAAACCAAGAAGTTATGAGGCGAGCCAACAAAGGAAGAAGAAAGCTCATTCTTGAACCGGGAGATTGGGTGTGGGTGCACCTAAGGAAGGATAAATTCCCATCTCAAAGGAATGCTAAGTTGATGCCATGGGGTGATGTCTCGTTCCAAGTTTTATAAAGGATCAACGACAATGCCTACAAGATTGATCTACCCTCGGAATATCAAGTGTACAACACTTTCAACGTGTGTGATCTCTCTCAGGTGGAAACGGTGGAGGATGGAAATGATCCAAATTTGAGGAAAAATTCCCTTCAAGATGGAGAGGATGATACGGGAATTTCTAGTTCGAGACCTTTCACATGAATCCAAGCATGTGAGTTGCAACGACTCCAAGCCTTGTTCACATTCTTGGCCATGTGT
>NW_025877924.1:0-1693 GCF_002878395.1 Capsicum annuum
ATACGTTCTAGCAAAAGAGGGGATTCAATGTAAACTTTCATTAGCGGCGACTTAAATATCAATTTACCTTGATAACAAGCAGCACAAGAAAATTCATCACTTGTAAGAATTTTTAGATTCTTTAACGGGTGTTCATTTGAATTTTAGATAATCCGCCTCATCATTTTGACCCAGGATGACCTATTCGGTCATACCAAAGGACAAACGTATTTAGATCGATAAATTTTTGATTTACGATAGAGTGTGTGCTTCAACTGTATTAATTTTTGCATAAGGACAAAATTGATAATTTTTTCAACACGTATTTCTGGCATGAGACCTTTTTTGTAATGCCAATATATTCAATAGTCATTTCATTTATTGTCTCAACATGATATTCATTTCGGAATATATCTTTAAAACTTAATAAATTTCTTAGAGATTTAAAAGAGAACAATGCATCTTCTATAACAAGTTTCATCCCCTTAGGTAGAAATATAGTAGCTCTTTCGGAACCTTCAATAAATTTTGAATTACTAGAGATTGTTGTAACATTTACTTTTCTTCTAAGCAAGTAGGAAAAGTATTTATCATCATCAAATATTGCGTGTGTTGTTTCACTTCAATTACATAAATATTTTCACGATTGATCATTGATCCAAATAAAATTTGAGGAGTATCCATATATTTTTCAACATGAAAATATAAACAAAATAAACATTACAATATTATTAGCAAATAACAAATTACACAAAATTTATTTGTTTACAAGGCTAGAGAAACACTTCTAACAGAAATATAAACTAATATAATCAACAGTAAAGTAAAATATTTAGATCAATACAAATCCATCACTGACAAGATGATCTGTATTTTCTTCATGAAATTCAAAAAAATTTGCAACATCTAAATGCATAGACTCAACATTTTCTTCAGAGATAAAATTTACTTCTGCATTATTATTCATCTTCTTGAAGGATGACTGATAGAGAACAATCAGGTGTCGTACGGCAAATACATGACTAATGTCTTTTTTCCACATCGATAACATCTATTTTCTGTAATTTTCTTGTGCACCGATTTAGGGTTTTCACCCTTCTTCTTACACTGCTGGTGAGGAAGATTATTATTCAATGCAAGATGACTACGATGATTGAAATTTCTTCTTCGACCACTGGTATGACCACGAATGAGGCGAGGACCTCTTTCATACCTAAATTGGTGGAAATTTGCAGCATTCACTTCAGAAAATAGAGCAGTACTAGGAAGTCGGCTTTCATGATTTTTAAATTTCATTTCCCTGTATTGTTGCTGCAAGAGCATACTCAAGGCAGAGAAGGTGGAGAATATTTTCTGTAGCATATCATGATCTATGATATTTTCTCCGCATAAATTTAATCATAATTTAATTCAAAATCTGACAGAATTATATGTGATTATATCATTAAAATATTATAATCTCAAATGAGTCTATGAATAGTGTGTTTGTGGAAGAACGACCATCTTCAAGTAGTCATATCTAACTTTTAAATTATTCAACAGAATAAGAGGATCCTTAATTTCAACATTAAGTGTCAAGATAAGTAGGTTTTGCCCGATATATCTAGGATAATAAATTCATGTCTAGATGTATTCGATATTATTTTAAGAAAAATAAATTCTTATCATTATTACCTATAAAAATATTTGTTCGAGATGACAGAGTCCCTTATTG
>NW_025877925.1:0-3778 GCF_002878395.1 Capsicum annuum
GGGCTTAAAAATTCATGTTTTAAGAATGGGGGTTTTGAAATTACGAAAACAATCATATTTTTCAAGTTTCAATGATATTGATTTGGTCTTTAGGCCTTCCCCAATTTATTTGAATTGATATATGTACATATGTACATGTTTTTATATTGATGATTGAAATTGAGAGCATGCCTCACATGAAATCCTTCTCTTGATGTGATTGTTTCCATGTTTTCACATGATATGAATTATTTTGAAATCCATCTTGAAAAGCTTGTTACGAAAAGCCTTGATTTATGAATGATTTGGTTATGAATCTTGAATTCCAAAGAGAGGGTTGTTTATATTGAAAAATGTTGAGAATGCATATAATGAAATGAAAGAGTGCATGGAT
Organism: Capsicum annuum; assembly: GCF_002878395.1. NCBI lineage: Eukaryota > Viridiplantae > Streptophyta > Magnoliopsida > Solanales > Solanaceae > Capsicum > Capsicum annuum. The sequence goes on from NW_025877925.1 coordinate 374, forward strand.
TTTGCCAAAAGCACATGACCACCTTATTTTTGAAGAGTTCTTGCATAGTTTTGGCTTATGCTTTCGGGACATGAAAACTCTTATACTATTTGCATGTTTGGGTGGTCTAAATTGTGTTTTAATGAAAGATCATGCTTATTGCATTATGTCTTAGAAATAGGATTTGCAAGTCTTGGTGTGAGGACACCAATTCAGATTTTTGCCATGATAATTCAGAACAGATTTAATGCATATTTGAAATCAGACTTTCCATATGTTGAAATTAGAAACATGCATGATTCAGAATAGTATAAAAATTGGGTATAAAGAGAGCTTAGGTGGTTCTCTGAAGAAGGCATGAGTTCAGACAACTCATTCCCAAAACCGTGATTTATCGATCCAGGTTTATATATTATGCTGGCATAGAGCCCTGTGGCATATCAGATTCAGGAACTCCAACCCTTGCGGCACACTGGGGTTGGAGGCTTCCCCGCCGAGTAAATGGCGGATTCCATATCTCCCGTGGAATATCAGACTTGTAGAGGATACCACCTAACTCAGAAGTAATACACATATCAGAATTTGAAATGTACAGACAAGTTACATGTTTTTAGAAAGTGCCCATGTATTTCAAAAACCATTTTTATGTGTGATGTTTGATAAAGATTTTCTCTTACTATTTTATCTATATAAAAGCTTTATTTTGAATTGCTTTACATACCAGTACATTTGTATTGACCCCCTCCCCTTCCTCCTTCCAGTTTCTGAGGCTCAATCTAGGGGTCCAAGTAAATAGTAGATATTTCAGATCACAGATCAGATTGTGCAGTGGTGAGACTTCTATGATCCAGAAGGCTTGTTTATTTTCGGATATTTATCCTTAGTCATGTTTTGTCTACTGGGGGCCTTGTCCCAGTTTTCAGACAGTTTTGTGTAGTTCATAGTAGAGATTTCGCAGACTGAGTCAGACATTATTATTCAGATATATTTTGGATTTCAATTTTTAGTATTATGATCACATTCAGACTGACCATGTTTCCATATTAGATTTCTATTTCCGCATTATCTTTTATCATATGAATTATGTGCATGATTACCAGATAGATAGGGGTGTTTTGGGCCTACATAGTTCGGAATGCTCGTCACGGCCAGGGCCCCGGTTTGGGTTGTGACATTTAGACATGGTGGATTTTGACCTTATTCTGGGTATTTGGCTTCATTATTATTATGCATCTATAGATTGTTGTACCCGTATGGTCAAGTTTTAGTTCCCTGGCGATCCCGTGTTTGAGTGGTCTGGGAGTTCGGTATCTCCCAAGAGTCATTTTATCTCCTATATCAAAGCCAAAAAACTTATATTCTAAGGTTGCATCTACCACCTAGTTAGAGTCAAAGACACTAAGTCCGAGACTCCAACCATCCAGTCGGTAGATATTGTTAATGAGTTCCTCAATGTCTTTCGTAAAGATCACCCAGGGGTACCTTCGACCTTCTTCCCGACACTTGGCCTATTTCCATTCCACCATACCGCATGGCACCTGCAGATCTTAAGAAGTTGAAGGACCAACTCAAAGATCTCTTAGACAAAGGTTTCAAGCCCAGTATTTCTCCTTAGGGCACACCCATTTTATTCGTGCAAAAGAAGATGGATCTTTGCGTATGTGCATTGACTACCATCAACTGAACAAGGTCACGGTTAAAACTAAGTATCCCTTTTCGAGAATTGATGACCTGTTCAATCAGTTGTAAGGTGCAAGTTATTTCTCCAAGATAGACCTTAGATTCGGCTATCATCAACTTAAAATAAGGTAATGTGATATTCCAAAGACAGACTTCCAAACCTATTATGGGCATTTTGAGTTTCTAGTCATGTATTTCAGGCTAACCAATGCCCAGTCGCCTTCATGGACCTCATGAATTGAGTGTTCAAGCAATACCTTGATACTTTCGTCATTGTCTTCGTAGATGACATGCTTGTGAACTCCCATGACGAGAATGACCATGCAGCTCATCTTAGAATTGTCTTACAAACTCTTACAGATCACCATTTGTTGGCCAAATTCAGTAAGTGTGAATTTTGGCTAAGGTCTGTAGCCTTCCTGGGTCATGTTATTTCAGTTGAGGGTGTTAGAGTTGATCTCCAAAAGACAGAAGCTATTAGAAATTGGCCTAGACCTATCTCTCAGTCTGACATTAGGAGTTTCTTAGGTCTAGCGGGCTATTACCATCATTTTTTTGAGGGTTTCTCTTCCATCGCGTCTCCTATGACCCAGTTGACCCAAAAGATAGTTAAATTCCAGTGGTCCGATTCCTGTGAGAAGAGTTTTTAGGAGTTGAAGACCCGACTCACTTCAGCCCCTGTGTTGACTTTGCCTGATGGTACTGATGGTTTTGTGGTGTATTGTAATGCCTCTAGAGTTGGTTTGGGTTATGTGTTGATGCAAAGAGGTAAGGTTATAGCCTATGCCTCTAGATAGCTAAAACCACATGAAAAGAACTACCCAACCCATGATCTTGAGTTAGCTGCTGTGGTTTTTGCTTTAAAAATTTAGAGACACTATCTTTATGGTGTCTACGTTGATGTGTTTATTGATCATAAAAGCCTGCAGTACGTATTTACCCAGAAGAAGTTGAATATTAGGCAAAGTAGGTGGTTAGAGTTGTTGAAAGATTATGATATGAGTGTATTGTATCACCCGGGCAAGGCCAATATAGTGGCGGATGCCCTTAACAGATTGTCTATAGGTAGTGTTGTACATATTAAGGAAGGTAAGAGAGAGTTAGCTTGTGATGTGCATTGTCTGACTAGGATGGGTGTTAGATTGCTTGATTCAGCGGAGGGGGGTACATTGGTGCAGAGTAGTTCTGAATCCTCCTTAGTCTCGAAAGTAAAGGAGAGGCAGGATAGGGATCCTAGTTTGGTCAAATTGAAGGAGTCAGTTAAGGACCAAAAGGTTGAGGTTTTCTCCCAAAGGGAAGATGATGTGTTGAGATTGCGTGGTAGGTTGTGTGTCCCGTGTGTTGATGATTTGAGGCAGAGGATTATGGGTGAAGTGCATAGCGCATGATATTCTATTCATCCCGGCACTACCAAGATGTACCGCGACTTACAGAAAATCTATTGGTGGAATGGTATGAAGAAAGATATAGCCGAGTTCGTAGCTAAGTGTGCAGCGTGTCAATAGGTTAAGGTAGAGCACCAAAGACCGGGTAGTGTGATGCAATAGTTTGGTATACCCACGTAGAAGTGGGAGATGGTGAATATGGACTTCATTACTGGGTTGCCTCTTTTGCGCCATCATCATGATTCCATTTGGGTTGTTGTGGATAGGTTGACTAAGTCCGCACATTTCTTGTCTGTGCATACATCTTATACGGTTGAGGATTATGCTAGATTGTATATCCGGGAGTTGGTCAGGTTGCATG
>NW_025877926.1:0-7433 GCF_002878395.1 Capsicum annuum
GTTCTTATAACTTTGGTCTTGGGAACCTCAACTCTTAACTCAATTTTGAAAGCTGTGGTAGATTCTTGGAGTTCTTGAAGAAAGGATTTATTCTTGTTCTTGAGGGAGAACCCCTATCTTTGGAGATGTTTTGGGTGATAATGAATTTATCTGATTCGTGTTGGGTATATCAAGGTGTTAAAAGGGTGGACAAAGACCGAAAATCCCTATTTAAAAATGACTTAAAATCACTGAACAAAATATACGATGGTGGGTGCGACGGTCCATTGAGGGCCCGATGGTCCATCGATCCCGACCGTGGCATCTGGGCTAGAACTCGGTTCACTATCTCATCCGCTATGATGGGTGTGACGGTCCATTGAGGTATTAACAGTTCTTCGGCCTTACCATCATTCTTATCTAGAATGGGATCTCACTGCCTCCTCTACGACAGTTTGGGCAATGGTCCATCGCAAGCTCGAAGATTCGTCGGCCCTCTCCATCGCTCCTGGGTGATTTTACTACATTCTATAAAATGGCCATATCTTTCTTTTTCAATGTCAAATTTTGATGAAATGGGTATAGTTAGAAAGAGAATTCAATTTGCCACACCATAAAATATTATTTTTAGGAAAATTCAACAGGGTTTAAACACTTAATCACTTAGGCAGTCACTCCTTAATCTTTTAGGGTCAGAATTACACTTCACTTGATACGCTCTAAGGGCTCAGACTATGAGGGAACTTTGCAGGGTCTTACAGCTGAGGTGAGTCGAGTCTTCAACTCTTGAAAAATCTTCTCACAAGGACTGACCACTAAAACTTGACTTTCTTCTAAGTCAATCTGGACATAGGGGATGCAATAGAATAAAATCCCTCAACAAACCGTTTGTAATAGCCAGCCAAATCCAAGAAACTCCTAATATCTGATAGAGATACAGGGTGGGCCCAGTTTCTTACTACTTCAGTCTTTTAAAGATCAACTCTAATGCCATCATCGGAAATAATATGACCAAAGAATCCTACTGACCTTAGCCAAAATTCGTACTTATTGAATTTGGTGAACAACTAATGATTTCTAAGAGTCTGCAATACTATTCTGAGATGGTCTATATGATTACGCTTACTGTAAGAATAAACAAGGATGTCATCAATGAAGACTATGATGAACATGTCCAAGCACTGCTTGAACACACGGTTCATCAAGTCCATGAAAGCTGCTGGGGAATTGGTAAGACCAAAGGACATGATTAAAAATTCAAAGTGACCATACCGAGTACGGAAAGCTATTTTTGGAATATCATATTCTTTGACTCTGAGCTGATGATAGCCTGATCTGAGGTCTATATTAGAGAAATAACTAGCACCCTGAAGTTGGTTAAATAAATCATCAATTCTAGGAAATGGATATTTGTTCTTGACTGTGACTTTATTGAGCTGATGGTAATCAATGAACATTTTGAGAGAACCGTTTTTTTTTACATAAATAAGACTGGTGCACCCTACGGGGATATGTTGGGTCTGATGAATCCCTTATCTAAGAGATCCTTCAACTGCTCTTTCATTTCTTTGAGTTCTGTTGGTGCCATTCTGTATAGCGGAATCGACATACACTGAGTATCTAGAAGGAGATCAATGCTAATGTTTATTTCCCTTTCGGGAGAAATTCCTGGAAGATCTTTGGGAAGGACATCAGAATATTCATTCATGACTGGGACTGATCCAAGACTGGGAGTTTCAGAGCTAGTTTCCTTAACTCGAACAAGATAATAGACACATCCTTTAGATATCATTTTCCTTGCCCGAAGGTAGGAAACAAGCTGACCTATGAAAGCTAAAGTACTACCCCTCTATTCTAGGATAGGTTCATTCGAAAACTGTAACTGGACTATTCTATTTCTATAGTCGACTATGGTATAGTAGGAATGAAGTCAATCTATGCTAAGAATGACATCAAAATTAGTCATCTCTAATTCGACTAAGTCTGCTGAGGTAACTTTTAAAATATCATAACCAGACAGTTCCTGTATATCCACTGAGCTATGATAATTTTAATCACTGGGGAAGAGACTGAAAAGGGCTCTGCTAGAATTTTGGAGATGACTCCAAAATCAACTTCTATATAAGGACTAACGTAAGACAAGGAAGCTCTTGGATCTAGCAAAGCGTAAACATAAAAGTGAAAGACCTGTAATGTACTAATAACTACATTAGGAGAATTTTCCTGATCTTTGATACGCCCAAATTACAACTCTCAGTAGAAAGTGTAAGCGGTCGTTGTCAAATATAGAACCCAACGCGGTTGGGTGTCGAATCCCATAGGGAATACTGTACTCACTAAGTGTCATAATTGCTATTAGACTATTGATCAGAGTTTCTTAACCAAAATGGGGGTTTGGTTTTTCTTTAATTTGTAAAATGATAAATTGTAACAAGTTAGTCCAACTAATGATTTTCTCCATATTTCGTAACTTTATGAGATTAATCAAACCAGGGTTATGATTACCAAAATGCCAGCATCATTTGGGTTATGAATTATTTATGAGTTCCACTTAACAAATACAATTGCAAGAAAGGTTGAATTTTATTTTATATCCATTAGTTTCTCAACCTAAATGGATAGGTTATCCTATAATTTTCTCAAACTCATAGGATGCCTTATTATTTCAACCTAATTCTCATGTAAGCTAATCCTATTAGGGCATTAGCTGTTACTCTAAAGGTTAAGGACCTTAGAATTCATGTAAACATCTTCTTTTCCCCACAAACACTTTCCTCTCAAACAAGTCGTGTTCTAGGGCTTAATCCTCAAGTTTGCAATCAAGAAAAGTCATGAAATTGAAGAAAGGTTTATGCAATGTTATTCAATTATGGAACTCAAATTGATTCCTAACCCATAGATGCATTTCACATTAAGGATCCCATAACCCTAGTAATGAGATTTATCCACAACACTCCATAGAAGATAAAGAATTCATTCTTGTATTATTCATAAATAAATGGAAAATTTACTTACGAAGAACCCCAAGAATCAATTCTTGAATCTTCAATGATCAGTTGTTTGATACTAAAATTCCCCAAAGTACTTGGATACCAAGAGGTTCAATAGATGAAAAAAAACTTGTAAAAGGTAAAAGATGCATTCTTAACCCTAAAAGTTGGTATTTATATGTCCCAGCTAAAAAAAGAATTTAAAATTTAAAAATGGAAAAACCGCGTCCCATTTGATGGTCATATGACGGACCATCAAAGATCTGACGGTCCACCATCTTTCCCATCACTCGATTCATCTGAATGAAAGTTTTTGGATAACATCTAACGGTCCACCTAGTGGTCCGTCGATGGACTAACGGTCCGCCATCTTTACCATCATGGAGTCCTTTTGGAAGGCAACTTCTGGATAAGAACTGACGATCAATCTGGTGGTCCATCCCAAGATTGACGGTCCACCACTTTGACCATCACGGAGTTCCTCTAGAGAACAGGTTCTGGATAAGCATTGACGATCAATCTGATGGTCCGTCCCATGTCTGATGGTCCACCACCTTGATCGTCACTAAGTCCCTCTGAGAAGTGGTTTCTGGATAAGTGTTGACGGTCTATCTGGTGGTCCGTCACATGTCTGACGGTCCGCCATATTGCTCGTAACTCGACTTCTTTGGAGTCCTTGTTCTACTTTTTTCTTGACGGTATATATGGCAGTCCATCGTAAACCTGACGGTCTGTTATTTTGACCGTCAATTCCCCTTTTCTGCTACTTTTTCCAATTTTCTTCTGTGGTTATCTCCTTTCACTGAAACACTAAAAACCTTCATTAAATATCACTTTGGTTTCTTGAAAACATACAATTTTCCTAAGAAAATAATGCTGAATATTCTGTAAAACACCGGAACATAAACACCCTCAACTTAAGATCATTGCTTGTCCTTAAGCAACTCAACACCAAATTGCGCACATGAACAATAAAATGATAGGCAACCAACTATTTAAACATTCTCTTATCCAAACATTCACTCATCAGCTTAATCTCATGCATTTAACACAACAGAATCCACACCTAGCATTTTTTATAATTCAGCACACAAGCATGAATGTTACATCCCATGAATAAAAGCAAATTCAGTAAAACTTCGATTGACCTCACAACAAAGAAGTCCACCACTCATTATAAGATTTGGACACTGTCCAACTCTCACACTCATAAAAAAGTTTCAAACATAGCCTAAGTACCTATAGGCTTGCCCTGGACATACGACACGTCCCCACGGTTGACTCACTAGGATCAAACAGGTCTTTTCACGGCTTACAACAAGGTTTAGGATTAGGTGGGGTATGTTTCCGGGTGAAGTGACTTATTGAAACTTAACTCTCCTTGCCTTAGCATATTTTCACCCTCAATCTGCTTCTTATGTCATTTTTTTTAATAGAAAAACCAGTCACCCTCAACTTATGCTGATGCAGGCAGTGACCAATTGTTTCTAATTGGATTCTAGCTCACACTCCATTGAGGTCTTTCATTTTTTGACACTAGCCACCCTCAACTTAGTGCTTCGTCTAAGTTAAAATATACAATGTTAGCATTTGGCTAAGTTCAGAACAGAATGTTAAAGTCCTATGGAGAGTTACTGACAGGGGCAGGAGGTTAAACCAATTCTTAGAGGTACAAGATGGGTTAAAACAGGAACAATCTTTCAGGTCGGGTTGCTTCTTTAGGTTAGAAGGTTTAGAACTTCAAGGAGGCCTGTTATCCTATCCTAATGACTCCATTAGAAGACTGTATCCATGGCTTGGGAAAGTTCTAGGTCTTATCCTATGAAAGAACTGCAAATAAATCCTCACACCCACAGGCATCGAAGTTAAACATCCTTTACAATTCTCAGAATGTTCATTACATGATTCATGCACTTTTTTACAAACCAATGCTGAATACAGAATTACTGATGGTTATTTGCACATGCATAACTGAAAAAGTAAACAATTACAGACACATGTTCAACGTCTTATGACAACATCATTCATTCTCCATATTACAACTAAGTGCTGAAATAGAACCAATTTATAGATTGTCATTAAACACTTATTTTCACATTACGCTTTGCAAAATTTAAATGCAAAAATAAAAACAACCTAGACATGCCACTTCTACTAGATAGCACATGATTAGATTCAGAATATCGATAACAAAATCCAACCATGGTGTAAATACCCCCACCCCCACACAAAAAACTATGCATTATCCTCAAAGTAATAAATTACCGTACATGAGAATTGGGATATTTACACGGCCTCTCACTCCTCTGAGGAATCTGTCAAGTGTGGTGAGTCTTCATTGTCCTTCCCCTACAAAATGTTGGCCCCTATGGTAGTAAGAGCACTCACAACTTCACCCTTAATATTTTGAGGGATGGTTTCCCGAATTGAACCAGCACTTCTCCCCCTTTCTGGGGCAGCACTGATAAAGACTTCTACCGCTTTATTTTTTTGTTCTATTTACTTCCTTTCAGCTTCCTTCTTTGATTTCTTCACAGCTCTCCTTAGGTCTAACTCCTCAGGTGATATTGCTTCTCTCTTTCTCTTTTTTTCTTCTTTCTTTGCTCCTTGTTCATCTATTTGTTGCTTGTCTTTATCCGTCACTGGTCTACCCATCAGATCCAGAATGCCCTTATCATCATCACTTACCACCAGAGTCAGATCAAATACAGGCGGTTGTGATTATTTCTTTTTTAACTCAGCTATGTCAGCCTTTGCCTGCTCAATTACCCATCCTCACTTGAATATCTTGAAATGGCCTGAATGTTTTGGCCATGATTTCATCCACAAAAGGTTTGAAATCTCCAGCCCACTTTTCTAACTGCTTCTAGAACCGCTTTTGATTCTTCATAACTTTGACAAAATTCACAGGGTTGAATCTGTATTCTGTAAAATCTGCTCCACTAGCAAACTTCATAGAATTTGACCCTACAAACGTACCTTGGGGCACATAATCAGGAGGCACATATATGGTAATGGGTAAAGGCATACCTTCAGGCATTTCTGTGGCTTCAGGAACTGGTACAGACTGAGACTGATATGCTGGAGGCTTGTTCACTCGAATGTCAAACTTTGACTCATCTCTGGACTTCTTAATGTCTTGTTTATGAGTGGTTGAAACTTCATTATCAATGCCTCAAATCAATGGCACACTAGTTTGTTTGCATAATGCAGTAATCAAACATGGGAAAGGTATGGAAGTAGTCTGCTTATGTGCCCTCACAAATATCTCGTCTGCAATTAGCTGGCTGAAATTAATGCCCAAACCTAAAATCAAATTGGCTACCATCATAGCCATGTGATTATCCAGGTTTCCATCTCCTTTAGTTGGCATGAATCTCAATAAAACAACAGCCCACTAGAACTTAGCCTTGAAACTAAGTGTGAATTTTACAATCCGTTCTTTGGGGTTAGTTGCCCAGGACGGATTTCCATTATCAATGTTCAACTATGTTGCCCAACATCTCTGGCCAAAAGCATTTCTCAGTATATATTTGAAATCAGGGACAGCAGGTGGAGCTTCGTATGTTGTCCCAAACAATATTCTGTTGATAGTTCGGGCCGAGATATCAAAAAAAACTCTTCGGACTGTAGCAGACTCCCTGTTTAATCAATTCAAAATCAGAGTCCCCTTCGAACATTCAGTTTTTACCAGACAAATATAATTTGCAAAGATTTCCCTTACCTATTTTGGTTGGTACTCCCCTGGTGGCATGCTCATCCATGCCAATCCATAATCATTGAATCGGCGTTCCAATTTTGGATATTCATGAAGCTCCGTGGCCATAATTTGATATTCTTCAAAAAATGATCCCTGGATCCCTCGAGCAGTGGGATGTAACCCATTATAGAACTCTTTTTGTGCTCCCTCAATTTGCCACCTAATAGCATCTCGTACTTGGGGATCCTTCCATCCGATCACCTTTTCAGCTTTAGGTTCAGGGACTTCTCCTTGGTTCTCCACATTAGACGCTTCAGTTTTCTCTTTTATAGGTACTGGTTAAGTTGAAGCAACTGTCGCTTCATCTGGGCTTGAATCGGTGAAACTAATGCTATTGTCACTTTCCTCCTTAAACTGGGGGATTATGATGGCTTCTCTTTCCATTTTCCTGGTGTTATAGGCCGGTGCGGATGTGTTTCTACCTTGCTGAGATTTTTCTCCCTTAGTTTGTGTATTTATAGGAGCCATGTCACCTGAAAATGGATTAAAAAATCAGTGCAAGGTAAACCAAAGGCAAAATAGTTCACAGTGAGGCCTGACGGGAGATTTGACAGTCCACCAGTGGTGGGACGGTCCGTCAGATCCACCATCAGCTTTATCCAGTATGTTTGATTTTCTTGACTTTTGGGACGGTCAACTTGGTGGTCCATCGAAAACTTGACGGTCCACCAGTCTGACCGTCAAATACAATCCAGAAACTCATT
>NW_025877927.1:0-1432 GCF_002878395.1 Capsicum annuum
GTAGGCTGAAATAAACACACGTCAACTTTGTCTAACAGGGTCATATATGTAACTATATTACATATAACACTGTTAATAGATAACATATACATAACTCTATAATGTATATGTTCTGAAAATACAACAACCCAAAAGTGTCTGTTACAACATATATACATAACAGAATTATGTATATGGATTTATATACATAAATGTTCTATGTATAACAATGTTAATACATAACATATACATAACTTTGAAATGTATATGTTTTGAAATAAACATCACATCAGTGTTTGTTTCATATAGATGCATAACAAATTTAAGTATATGGGTTTATATACATGATAATGTTATGTATGTGGCATGGAGTAACAACAAATTTCATACATATGTATATGAGCCCATACATAATTCCATATGGTGTGACATAAAAACTCTCCGTAATGTCAAATTTCATATATATACATACTTTTTTTCTTCCACTTTTTTCTTTTCTTCCAATAAAAATGATATACCAGCATTGATCCAAACTTTCTTGTACATCTTACCACGTATAAGACAAAGACGTTTAGTACCATCAATACGTCTTCCACTGCCAACCATATGTAGGAATTTATCAAAATTTATGAGTGATACAACGAAAAAGGGCGGGGCAAAAACGGAATTGATGAAAGTATAGGGTGTAAAGAATGAGGAAAAATGGAGATTGAAGGAGTTTTTGAGTGAATCTCATGGTTGAAGGAGCATCAATTTTTTGGGAGGAGACAAAAAAGTCGCTGGTTTTTGCTCCAAGATGAGATTTTTCAGTTTTGTATTCAAACGTAGTAACCTCTTGAATGTGACTCCTTGATTGGAGGCACTTTATAAGGCAAAAAACGTATAAATGGGAAGGTAGAGTTATGTATATGCATTATAAAGATAGAAATTGTAAAAATGAGATATTTATAATTAGTTTTGGAATTTGGGATGATGTGTGATAATATAAAGTGAAGTTGTGGTTTAAAGTAATTATTCACCTTTTTTTTTTTTGTCTTAAATGTGCTTTATAGCACATTATTTCTCTTTCTCTCTCTTTTTTTCGGGAACTACAAATACTCATTATTAAAATAATATGAGATATTACAATTTATTTCTCTCAATTATTAATTAATTATTAAAAAAATTAAAAAGTCCTAAAATGTATACTAACTTACTATTAGGAGACTTTCTTTTTACTTGTATACATGAAAAATGAATCCTAAAATATGTGAATACATGGTAAATAAAATATATATGATAAGAGAAAAAATATTTTACAAATTGTGTCATCTTTTAATTAGAAAACCTTCAATATTCTTATTATTTTTTGCGGTCAATTTATGCATCCCACCATTATTTTGGTTAACTATTTTTTACTTTTAATATTAGTGTTGAATTGTTTAGGTTAGAAGTCCGCATGGGTAGAAAAGAA
>NW_025877928.1:0-4694 GCF_002878395.1 Capsicum annuum
TTAGTGAGTTCTTGGAGTTCTTAGTAATTTTCTTGAGCTTTGTTCTTTATTTCTTGAGAGCTAGGGTTTGCTAATTGAGAGAGAATAATTTCTTTCTTGAGATAAGTGAGAATTAATGAGATATTAGGCTATTTAGGGCTTTAATCCCGTGTTCAGGTTGATTGGAATGAGGTAAAAAGACCCTGAAGCCCTTGGAATTTAAAACTAAGAATTAACTAAAAATTCTCGATTTTCACCCTTGGCGCGATGTGGCGCTATTACGCCGTGTCACTGGAATTTGATTTTTTTGAACTGGAGGCTTAGCGCGATGCAGTGAAATTGCGGTGCCTCACTAGATGGGAATTTGGGACTTATTGAACCGCGGTGGTATCATGTTAGAACACTGGAAAAGGACAATTCTAAAAATGTTGTTTCGCGCGATGCGACATAATCGCAATGGAGCACTGGATTTTGACAATTTCCATTTGGCATGCCTCTGCGACGCGTTGATGTTCCACGCGGTACACTGCTTTACTAAAAATACTATAACTCTTCACCCAGGTATCATATTTGGGCGGATCTTATATCGTTGGAAAGCTGACTGAATTTCCTACTTATTGGTAAGCTCAAAACTGAAAATACTGAGTATTTTAAAAAATTTATATAGGATAACTCATGGACTGAGAGTTAATTTAGGCTAGGGAAATACGGGGTATTACAGTTTATAAATGGCATTATTTAATCTTTATCCTAACTTCATGCTAGCGATCGCTCACTAACCCATCTACTAGCGGTTGTATACCCAGGCTATGCAGGAACCAGCTATTCTACTCCTCTTGTCTAGCACGCGGATTTGGTATCAGCATTTGGATTGAAGTTATGAGCTTCCATCCTTTCAAAAGGCTTCATTTTATGTTATGGACATCTTTGTACATTTTTATTTTATTTTGGATGTTGGTTTTTACCATGGTTGGGGGCATGTCCCCACCGAATATTGTTACTCTTTTTGGATAGAAACTTTGTGGTACTTTTGGAGGTTGGCATTGGCAGGATCAGTATTGGTGTTTTCCTTGGGATCGATATTGATGTCAAGGCTTACACCATTGGACGATATTGTTGGTTATTCCATCATATTATATTTTGGTATTGATTATCATATTATGTTTTGGTATTCCCTTTGGTAACGACCTAGTTTATAGCCCTTGGTTTGGTTTCGTATGGTTGGATGGTTGGTTTAGTATGGTTAGACTAAGTTGGGTGTATCATGGTTGTGACCCTATCACAAAGTCTTCATGAAAGCATTCATTCTATCTTGTGATATACTCGAAATTCAACCCATCTAAGGCTGGATATTGGTGGTTGGGTTGGGTAACAGGGGGGCATTCCATATCCTGGTTGAACTTGGTATGCCCATTACGTCTAGGCCCTGGTTCAGGTCGTGACGTATAACAAATTATGTATAAGAATAAGGAGAGAGAAATTTTGATTAGAAAAAGGGAGAGAATGTAATTATGTTTTTAAATAGTGGAATTTGTGTTATTTATACATAATTTATATTTATTCTTTAGCCCGTAGAAGAGTAGTATAAATAGAGAGGCATCAATTTGTAAAATCATCAAGAAAATCTTTCAAGTTCTCTTTAATACAAATCTTTCTAATAATTCTCTCGTGTTCTTTTTTCCATTCTCTTAGCGATTCCTAGGGTCTTAGGCTGACTTGGCATAGCAAGAGCATACGCAAGTAGTGCAAGAATGTGAGCAAATCGTCAAGTGTCACACATATGCTTAGTTAAAAATTAAGGATGTGACACGTGGTATCAAAGCAAGGTCGTAACTAAGGAAATGACAAATGACAAAGAATTCAATATTGCTAACACCCTATCCAACTTCACGTAGGATGTCACTAGAAAGAAGGCATATAACAAGAAGATGAATGATGCTAAGAAGAGCAACAAAGTGCTTCCCGAGGTTGTATCAAGTCAAGTGAAAGACTTACATTCAAGAAATAATCCACTGCAGAGGGAGAGAGGATGAAATAGAGGGCCTGTCTAAGGACATCTCGCTTGACAAAGAGTGGGTTATGAAGGCCGACGCACGCCCATTAAGACAAGTAGGGACCAATATGTCAAGATGTTTAGGTAGGCAGACTATCTTGGATAGACCTGTTCCAAATAAAAAGTATCAGGCCAACACTCTCAAGGTATTCAACACATATCCCTCACTCATTGATCGCGGTACTGTAGGGATCTAGTGGCATTCTCTTATTGCTACCTAGTCAATCTTGTACTCTATAAGTAGTTGTTCCCCTACACATGTAAAGCACATCCAATTTTACCTATTTTTGTCTATAAGCAATAAATATCTAGTTAACTTTGCCTCCAAGTTTTCTCTACTTTTGTATCTCTGTTTAATGTCGGTCAAGGCCAAATTTCTTTGTGTTTGTTTTCATTAGTACGAGCTGCATTGTGGCTCAAATTTGCTCTCTAACTTAACTTCTTGATTTTATTTAGTTTTTCTTAATTCATTTACCTACTGTCTTGCAAATTTTCGTTACTAACACCAAGTTAATCAGTAATTTGTGCTTTTGACCCACCTACAAATTTAACTATCCCAAATTTATGAAAAACAAAATATACATCTCATAATCTAATGAAATATCACAATAGAATTTTTGAAATACAATTAGTGATATAAAAGCTTGATTGTACTAATATTATAAATTTGATTGAAATCATCACATAGCTTAAAAATACTTTACGAATTTCAAATTGTGGTTTTGAAAAAGTAATCATCGTAGGCAAAGTTTAGAAGAAATTTGTAAAAGAATATATATAGGGATGGCAATGGGGCGGTGCGGGTGCGGTGTGGTGCAGGTTTTATGCTATGTGGGGCGGTGCGGGTTTTATGTTATGCAGTGCGGGTTAATGTAAGTTTTTTTTAAATGGTGTGGTGCGTTGCGGGTTGCGAGTGTATGTGGGTTTAAATTAAATAAAGCTAAAAATTAGCATTGTTCTCGTGAATATACCTAATATTATATGTTTTCTTTACTTAAAGTTTTATGATACTTAAAACGACATGTATAATACTACAAATAAATAATTTTATAGTAGCTTTTTTAACATCTCTATTCATTTTAATAAAAATATGATATTTGATCATTACTTGTACACGTTATATTTTTTTGACAATTTTTTAGTGAAAAGTGATATAATGGAAATTAGTTATTATTTTCTAGTTGTAGATTTGAAAATATTATGATTTCCAATGAAGTTACAAATTTTTCAAAAATAAGGAAAAAATTAAAAAATGAGGCGGTGCGGTGCGGTTATGCGTGGGTATGAATGTGAGACGGGTTTATGAGGGTTCAAAGGTGATGCAGTACGGTTTTAAAACTTCTGGGTTTAGAAAAAATCCACACCGCACCCGCACCGTACCACACCATTGCCATCCCTAAATATATATTGTTTTATGTCAAGTCTTTGAATTCTAGATAAAAATTAAATTCTTCTATTAGGTTAAAGAAGTGGTAAAGGAGCTATTTTACATTCAGACTCTTTTTTTGGTGGGTAAATTACATAAATAGCTTTCATAGTGGGTGACTTTACTTTTCTGTCTCTCATAAAATAAGAATTAGAAAACTAATCTTTCTTCTTTTTACGTATGAAACAAATTCATATTTGTCCCTCTATATTTCAAATATTTTTAAATGACTCTCCATACTCATTTATCTTTACATTTCAATTTTTTTCTTTTTTTAAAAAAAATAAGAATTCTCAACCTTTACTTTTTTCCCTTTCTCCTCTCAACTTCTATTTTTTTTTTTTAAAAAGAGATTCTTTTTTATTTTCTTTGATTTTATTTTTTCTTTTCACTTTTTTTCTTTTTCTTTGTCAACCTTTATTTTTCTTTTATTTTTTTCATCTTTTTTTCTTTATTTTTTTATTTTTTCTCAACCTTTCTGTTTTATTTCTTTTTATCTCTCAACTTCTATTTTTTTTCTCTTTTTTATTTTTTTCAATTTCATCAACCTTTATTTTTTTTATTTTTTCTTCATTTTTCCTTTTTCGGTAACCTTTATTTTATTTTTCTTTTCTTTTCTTCGAAACAACAAGTTTCGTCCTATAGACAAGAGTTGACATCACCCTATTATGTTTTGACTTCTGCGATGTTCTATAACTCTTGCCATAGAGGCAAGACTTAGCCCAAAGACTTTCAAGCAACAAGTTATGCCCTATGGGCAAGTGATTTATGAGATGCTCTATAACTCTTGTCTTAAAGGCAAGACTTAGACAAAGATCTTTTAACTAATAAGTTGAAACTACCACATTGTGTCTTGATTTATGAGATGTTTAACTTTTGACTTAAAGACAAGACTTAGCTCAAGGACTTTCAAATAATAAGTTACGCCCCCACGAGCAAGAGTTGACACTACCACATTGTATCTTGATTTATGAGATGTCCTATAACTTTAGCATAAGAAGCAAGACTTAGCCCAAGGACTTTTCAAACAACAAGTTATGCCCCATGGACAAAAGTTGAAACTACCACATTGTGTCTTGATTTATGAGATGTTCTATAACTCTTTTCTTAGATACAAGAATTAGTCCAGGGACTTTCAAACAATAAGTTATGCCTCCATGAGAAAGAGTTGGCACTACCACATTGTGTCTTAATTATGAGATGCTTTATAAGTTGTGCCTCTAAAACTAGACTTAG
>NW_025877929.1:0-2315 GCF_002878395.1 Capsicum annuum
AAAGTGGATTTTTTTGTGAAGTTTGAGAATAGCAATGGGAGTAGTACTTAGCACCGATTTACACATGTTACTACGATTTCATACTACAGAACTACTTGCCACCATAGGTTGAGACATTGACTTCCGCTATATGTGGATAATTGAGATAGTGATCACTAAGATGGATTGTTCTACACCGATGGCAAGAGTAGGACAACCCTAACCTTATGGGGGTAAGTCGTGGGACATCATGGGTGCTCACATGATGTACATGTCGATTAGAAGAACCTCCCAAACAGTCGTCCCTCCTTCCTAGATTAATTTTATTAATTTAGATGTGATTTGATATAAAAACTTATGATGTATTCTATGTTCTAGATTTCACCAAGATCACTTGATTTGAGAATAAGAGAAAAATTTTGATATTTGAAATAAGTGTAATGGCTCATGTTATTCAGATTTTCATGTTTTACAGTTTATGATGTATGATCTCAGAATTTAAATTTCTTCAAGCTATATGAGCCAATTACAATTGACAAACGTGATTTGAAAAACTTATGATATTACCGTCTTATATATATATATATATATATATACGTTTATTGCATGCACCCCCATATGCTCGGTACATTTCCAAGGTACTGACCCACATATTCGTATGTGGGCTACATTTTTCCTATAATGTAGGTTCAGGTGCTTAGTCCCAGGCTCGACAGTGACTTTCGAGCACATTGATCTACATCTTATGTTGTGGTGAGTCCTCGTGATCCGAGGACGAGTTGTTCATACTTTCTCTTTTATCATGAGTTGTGTTTTTTATTCCCTTGAGTATGAGTCAGTTGGGGCATATCCCAATGGCTCTCTGGTTTACTGATACATTAGAGGCTTGTCAGACTAGTGGGTTAGAGTTGCTAGATTCTTTCATATTTTGTTACTTTCCATATTTAGCCATATTATAGTGAGACATTGTTGATGATGTTTAGATCTTTTGATTTTAAGGGTCTTGAAATAAGCTTGTGATGGTGTTAGATGGCTCAAAGGGTTAGCTTAGGGCTACTTGTATCCTTAAGCACCGTGTGACACTTCGGGACCCGTTTATGAGGCATTACAAACTTGGTATCAAAGACTAAGGTTTAAGGAGTTTCCTAGGGATCCGGACAAGCCACGTTAAGTAGAGTCTTGATCATCGATGTGTAGCGTGCCACATCTATGAACAAAAGGCTACAAGACAATTTCGTAAAAAGTTATCCCTTCTTTCAGTACTCATATCGTGCCAGTGAGCAAAAGCTCAAGTTGAAATCTCAGCCTAATCTGTATCCTCCTTTCTTTTTCAGAACATGTCTTCCAGCGAAGCTAAAGAGCGAAGTAATAAAAATCAGCCACCTTCTCAGCCCATTCAGGCAGATCCCTTGGGCGGGCATATCTCTCACGCAGAGTTCAGAGCTGCTTTCACTACCTTAGCTAATGCAATAACTGCTCGGATAAATTTACAGAATGTTGTCCTGTCTAGAATTTTGACTTACACTCAGCAGAATAAGGGAAATGAGCGTAGGATTAATCAAGGAGCTAGAACCAATCACACTCCCTCAAGACCAAGGGGTAATAACCGCTCCTAGTTCCATCAGAGATTCTCAGCACATGTTTCGCTATCAATTCAGGCCTAGTATCTAAGTATAAAAATCTCAGTCAAGGAAAAATGTCAAGCTCTAAGTCGCAAGATCATAACAAAGGTGTTCTCACTTATCCACATTACAGAGGAAATAGTAAGATCCATAAGAGAGTGTGTAGAGATGGCAGTGACATATGTTTTGGATGTGGCAATCCAGGACACCGATTGTGGAAGTGTAGAATCATATCTCAAGAGGGTAGAGATTTGCGGCGGCAGAGTGCCACTTCTGGTACCAATAGTGGTCGGCGTCAGAACAAGCTTTATGCACCTCAGACTACTAGTGCCCCAACTCCCATAGCCCACTCAACCCCTACTCAGGGCGCTTCTTCTAGCACTGCTGGTGGTAGTGTCGGAATAGATCCTATGCCTCACCATCTTTCCAGGAACAGAAGGACTCTCCCAATGCTACTACTGGTATGCTCTGTGTATTTCAGTTTGATGTTTATGCACTGTTGTACCTTTAGTCCAGTTTTTTTATGTGACCCCTCCTGGTTACTGTAAATTTTGAGGTGAGTTATGAAGATATTCCTGAGCCTATCCTAGTTTCTACCCCTATAGGCTAATCGTTTGTCACCAAGAAAGTGTATGAGAAGTGTCCTATTACAGTCCTTCATAGATTCATAATTGCTGATCTGATAAAATTAACCATGTAGGATTTCGATGATTA
>NW_025877930.1:0-1652 GCF_002878395.1 Capsicum annuum
TCTAAAATCAACATCCTTGAATCTTCCGCATAGTTCTTGCACCAGCTCCACATAAGGAGTAATCTTGGAGTTTTTTACCACCTATTCTCCCCGTACCTGGTGAATCAGCAAATCTGAATGTCCGATATCTAGCAATTCACGAACACCCATATCAAGTGCCAATTTGAGCCCCAGGATGCAAGCTTCATATTCTTCCATGTTGTTGGTGCATGAAAAACATAACTTAGCAGTTACCGGATAATGTTGGCCCATTTCTAACATCAAAACTGCTCCTATTCCTGAACCTTTAAAGTTGACCACCCCATAAAAAATAGCCTCCATTCGGGGTAGATTTTCATGATATCTTTTCCTACGAACAAAACTTCCTCATCGGGAAAGTATGTTCGAAGTGGCTCATATTCCTCATCAACTGGGTTTTCAGCCAAATGATCTGCTAAGGCTTGCCCCTTGATTTCTTTTTGGGTTACATACACAATGTCAAACTCACTCAGCAACACTTGCTACTTGGCTAGCTTTCCTATAGGCATGGCCTTCTAGAATATATACTTCAATGGATCTATTCTCGAGATGAGGTAAGTTGTGTAGGATGATAGATAATGCCTCAACTTTTGTGATGTCCAAGTCAAAGCACAACATGTCCTTTCTATAAGAGTGTAACGGGCTTCATATGGTGTGAACTTTTTACTCAAGTAGTAAATGGCTTTCTCTTTCCTATCGGTCTCATCATGTTGCCCGAGTACGCATCCAAAAGCATTTTCTGAGACTGACAGGTAAAGCAATAATGGAATTCCTTCTCTCGATGGGACCAAAAACGGTGGTGCAGACAAGTATTCCTTGATGCGATCAAAAGCTCTCTGACATTCTTCTGTCCACTCATTCAGTCCATTTTCCTTCAATATCTTGAGAATTGGCTCGGATATGACTGTTGATTGAGCGATGAATCTGCTAATGTAATTCAGACGACCCAGGAAACTCATAACTTCTTTCTTGGTCCTCGACGGTGGCAAGTATTGAATTGTCTTGATTTTGGATGGGTCTAGCTTGATCCCCCTTCTGCTAACTATGAACCCCAGCAACTTCCCTGATGGCACACCAAAAGCACACTTAGCAGGATTTAACTTCAAATTGTACCTTCTTAATCTATTGAAGAATTTCTCCAGATGAGTTAGATGATCCAAACACTCGCGGTATTTTATAATTACATCATCCACGTACACCTCAATCTCCTTATGAATCATATCATGGAAAATGTCATCATGGCCCTCATATATGTCGGACCTACGTTCTTGAGACCAAACGGCATTACCCAGTAATGATAAACACTCCAGGGCATAATAAAAGCCATTTTTTCTGGATCTTCCTCATCCATCAGTATCTGATGATAGCCGGCGAAACAATCAATGAATGACTGCATTTTATGTTTTACACAGTTATCGATGAGAATGTGGATGTTGGGAAACAGAAAATTATCTTTAGTATTGGCTCTGTTCAAGTCTCTATAGTCAACACAAATTCAAATCTTGCCGTCCTTCTTTGGAACAGGGACGATGTTGGCCAACCATGTCGGATATTTTGTGACCTCGACAACCTTGATCTTTAGACTTAAATCTGGCTTGAATTTTCTCATTTTTTGATTGACTGGATCAAAATCA
>NW_025877931.1:0-2351 GCF_002878395.1 Capsicum annuum
TACGAAAATAATTTCAAATGTCCTTTACGTGTCCGATATTGACAAAAGTTTGTTAAGTGTTGGTCAACTAGTGGAAGAAGGATTTAAACTATTGTTTGGAGATAACTATTATCGAATCTTTGATTCCACTAATCTTGAGATTTCACAAATTGATATGAGAAGCAAAAGTTTCTTATTTAATCCAACAGAAGATGCACATAAGTCATGCAAGAACAAAGAAGAATTGACAGATTTATTCAAGAGGTCAAATTCAGCCGAAGCCGAGACAATTTTTGATCCAAGGAGAAGTGTTGAAAATATGTCTCAGAAATAAAGTAGGAATAGATATTTTTAGTAGTTTTTAATTATTAGAGTCTATGTGACTTAGGAATTAGTTGTCCTTTTATTATTTGAATAAGAATTAGTTATCTCAATTTAAATTGGAGTGTAGTTAGAAATTTAGCTATAAATACATGTTTTGTGTTATTAATAAAATAATTTCCTTTAACAATACTATTGCAGTATTTGATTTTTCTCCAACTCTTTCTATGTTATTTCTCCAATTTCAAAGCTAAAACCAACAATCCCCATCACCTCCCCAACTCACAAATATAGGTAAGTATGTGCAAGTTCATGAAATATGTGCATCATCATATGAATATCTTCCCATCAATAGAGGTAGGAAGAAAGTTGAGAGAGATGAGAGGGACTTGCACAGTTTGCCCAATCACCGATCACTGGATATGATTTGAAGATTTACCCATGCTCAAATACTCCAGGGACGAAAAGGTGGTCTCCCAAGCTGCGGAGCTGAATGAGCAGCTTGATAGAGTTCTCAAAAGACATGATGCACTTCTTTCTGTTAGGCCAACCTCCACATCAAATCCACATGATCATGGGCTATCAGAAGAAGAAGAGGAGCCTGAACAGCTTTTCCGAAGGTATGCCCTTTTAGAATGCCAGGCTTTACATAGGACTGTGAAAACATAAATAACGTTTTTGATGCATTACCGTTGGCTTCCTGACTAGAGATGTTGTATATTTTTCTGCACCTATTTTTCTCTTCGTGATGTAATTAAGCATGGTTTCTCTTTATTAGTATGGATGCATGGTCGCCCCCTGGTCAGTCTGGTTTGATCCATCAAGTTTGTCTTGATCGGCCCAGATGTGCTTGGATTACGTTTTGTACTTGTGTTACTGACATAGTATTGCCCTCTTAATAACTATTTGTACTTGGATAACTATTGTTTGGATTTTAAGAATAAGCTCAACTTGATATATAGAATAAGAAAAGGTAAAGCTCGGTTACTGCCTGAAGATGAAGGCAGCCAAGTAGAGCACCCATTTGGATTGCTAGGATCTGCGGTTCCAGGGGATATGCTACATCGTCCACTTATAAGACCGGTTATGGAGCAGAAGCAAGAAAACAACATTGATAAAATGGCTGCTGTTGCAATTCCTCCACCACCTGCAAAACATGCTGAGAGAGAAAAGTTCTTCCAAGAAAACAAGTCTGATGGTTCGACTCTGCCTGGTCACATGAGGGCCCTCTCCTTACACAGTCGCAACGCCAGCAGCTCTCGCAGTGGCAGCATCGATTTCAGTGAATAATATGCTTTCTTATGTTATGCTCACCCCTTATTTTTGAGGTTTCTTTCACCTGTATCAAGCTTTCTTCTTGTGTGCTATTTTAAAGTTATGTACGTGGATATTGGATATTTTGGGGAGCGGGTTGGAATGTTGTCAACATTCTTATATGCTAGTTTAAATTTGACAGTCTCGTTACATATATTTTTCACAACGAACATTTGCCTGCACTGGTTTTTTTTCATTTGAAGATAGGGACATGCTTTCCTGAAAATTTAAGTGGATGTATCCAGCTTGGGCCAGCTATGCAGGGTCCTGGATCCTGAGTTGGACATTTGTGTTTCCCACCGTGAGCTTCAGTGGAACCACTCTGCTTTGAGAGAGGCACATTTCCAGCCATGAGGATGGCTGGTGATCTAGAGGTAAGGGGATTGTCGTGAATAGGAGGTTCTCCCGAGGAGGTTCTGCCATTGTCACTGGAGGGATAGGAGAGAATTTGAGGAGTATGTATCTCGGATACACCAACAGTAAAAAGGTTTTTCATGTTTAAATTTTCATGTTGAGAAAAGATATGATTTCCCCCCTGAACTTCTCGTTTCAACTTACTTTAACATTTAAACTAAACTTTCGTTTATTTACCTCCCTTAACATCTTTAAAGTGTATTATTTTCACTCCTCAAAACTGAATGTCACTCTCACAAAGGAGAATGTTACACTAGCCTACACATCGTCACGTCAATGCCATGTCGGAGCCACGTCATTACCATGTAAGAAATTATTTTTTT
>NW_025877932.1:0-2795 GCF_002878395.1 Capsicum annuum
ACATAGAAATTAATGGTGATTCTTGAGATGAAAGACATACCACTTTCTGGTGACTATTATTTTTTGTAGACCAAAAAACTAAAGCTTAGCATGGCGAAGAACCTTTTGAGCATAGATAGCATTTGCATCTTTGCAACGAAGAGAGAGAAGAACTTGAACAATGACGGCATGGGAACAGATGCTTACCAAAAGCTCTCAACTACGAGCCCTTACTCTAATGGCAGATTTTGTATTCTTAATCATCCTCCTACTTCTCCCTTCAAATTAGATAAGCTGAACCACAAAGAATGTTATTTTTGCAAAATAATATCAATTTAAAAATTAGAGTTCGGACCTAGTTCAACATGATCTGACTTGCTACAGTAATAATAAGGAAACTAAAACTAAGAGTTAAATGGATTGGACATTGAACTATTATTCAACCATATTGATCAAATCCAACCATCGGTCTATTAACAAAGTGACCTCATTTAATCCGTTCAAATCCAATTCAACTTGCACGTTTTACCTGCCTATTTATGTGTCTAATAAAAGCCTATAACTATATGAATGTAAGATAATAGATGATTGAACTTCTACTACGATGACATCCTCTTGTTTTTGGGTATAATTAATTTTATTAACTAAAGTGATCTTTGAAGTATAAATAAAAAACTGAGTATTGGACAGTAAGACCCAATATCATTCGCAGAGCCACAGAGATAAACTGGAAAAACAAAACACAAGCATTGACAAGAACTTCT
Source organism: Capsicum annuum (assembly GCF_002878395.1). Taxonomy (NCBI): domain Eukaryota; kingdom Viridiplantae; phylum Streptophyta; class Magnoliopsida; order Solanales; family Solanaceae; genus Capsicum; species Capsicum annuum. Next base: position 744 of record NW_025877932.1, read on the forward strand.
TCCTCTTCTAAGAAGGATAAAAATTACCCAGGAAAAAGCTCTCAAAAGGTATAAGTAAGATAAGGGGGTTAAACCAGCACAATTTTTCGAGACTGATCAAAAGTCATTTTTAATTAACTATGTGACTTATCCCAAAAACAATGCGAAATTGTGCACCAGTGAAAAATATTAAACTCAAATAATTATAATAATTGTTCATAATAAGAAAGACCGTTGCAAAGTATACTTACAATAACATTCGTGAGTTACGATCGCATGAAGTACGGTGCTTTCATCATTCTTTGTCATAATATATTCATCACTCAAATATAATTATTATCCACCATTAAAGTTAATATTTATTTAAGCGAAAAATATTAAACTCAAATAATTATAATAATTGTTCATAATAAGAAAAGATCGTTGGAAAATATACTTACAATAACATCCGTGAGATACGATAGCATGAAGTACGGTGCTTTCATCATTCTTCATCATAATACATTCATCACTCGAATATAATTATTATCCGCCATCAAAGTTAATATTTAAGTTAATAAATATTTGAGCAACAAAAAATATGCACTTTAATAAATAGTGTTAAAACTTTTATCAACAGTTGAAGTCAAGAATGAGCAAAAATTAGAAAAAAAACCTAACCAGACTTTTGCTTCACCCATCAATAATGTCGCTGAAAAATATTAAGCAAAACATAACTTGATTTCAAGAAAAACTATAAAAGGGACACAAGAAAAGCAAAGACGCATCAATAATCAAATAATAGCATGAAAAATTCTAAACAATTGAAAACCAACAAATAATAGCAGAAAGAGAATTAGCAGTAGAGGAAAAAGAAAAGCAGGGAATTGTGTAATACATTAACGAAAAAAACTTTTGTACAAAAAGATTTTCTAGGGAGGTTAAATTTTGAGTTTTTAGTTCGTAAAAGGAAACCTTAATAAGAAAAATTCTACTTGATTTTAATGTCTTATAGGAGTTCTTACCTATTACAAATAAATAAAAATTTAATATTCATAATTTTAACTAATTTTAAAGTCCAAAATATAAGAATACTAACTTTAACTATATATATATATAATTATATTATATTATATTATATTATATTATGTTATATTATGTTATGTTATGTTATATATTATGTTATGCTATGTTATGTTATGTTATGTTATGTTATATATTATATTAAGTCTATAATTTATTGTACTCCTCTGCTTCCGAATCTGATTCTACTTCTGAAGATGATTTTGAATTACCTAATTTTGATAGTGAGCTCGATCAGGTTAATAAATGTAATGACTGTGATAATGATGTTTGCAATTGTGATGAGATGATGTATAAACTGCAAGCGCAATTCGAAGACCTTGATTTAAATGTTCAAACTCTTACTGCTGAAAACGTTCTTGAATTACTAAAAGAAGTTACAGATGAAAAACTGCGTGAAAAAATCATTAATTTCGCTACTCAAAAAACTTCTGCTAGTACTAGTATTTCTGAAGATAACTCTTTTGATAATCATCACCTGTCTTATTCCTTAGCTGAAGTTAATCGACGTCTTGCTTTAAATAAAACCCCCGGTAGAGATACTACCTTTAATGATTTAAAAATCGAAGTTGAGCAATTGAAAAGGGAGATTATTTCCTTAAAACAAAACCAGATGATCTCCGATCATAGAATTTTTAAAATTGAAGAAAAGGTTATTGATGTTCCCGAAACCTCTTTTGCCTCAAAAGGAAAAGATAAAAATTTCGAACACTCTGAAAATTCTGAAATTGATAAATTTAGTCCAGCAGAAGATTTGAAAAAAGATTATTTCCTAGGAATGATGCAAATTATTACTGCTCATAAATGGTATATAAACTGCACTATTTTGATAAATAAGGAATTTTCTGTTACCAATATTGCTATTATTGATAGTGGTGCTGATGTTAGTTGTATTCAAGAAGGATTAATCCCAACCAGGTATTTTGAAAAAACTACTCATATAATAAAGTCTGCATCTGGTCATGCTCTTGATATCAATTATAAATTGCCAAATACTCATATCTGCCGAGA
>NW_025877933.1:0-1632 GCF_002878395.1 Capsicum annuum
AGCTTTCATAACCCAACGGATAGATGTTAAATGCCTCAAGATCCTCGGAGAGATTTATTAACTTGGGGATTATGTTGTTGTTAATGTCTCTTGCCCAAAGAATATTATGTACAAACTAAACCAAGAACAATGATTTCTTGTGCTTCTTTGAGAGTCCTTTAACTTTCAACAATTCTATCAAATTTTTGTTTTTGAAGCTTGGAAAAACAATGGACACCAGGTCCTCACGATCACTCGACTTTCCTTTTCCTTTTTTGGGTGTGCGGGGTGCTTTCTTTTGGGTCAGAGTAGGTATAACTTGAGAAGGAGAAGGAGGATAGCATTTTAGTCCGGTAACTATGGTAGACTTCTTCCAACCAAAACAAACAGGTATGCCACAGTAATTTATCCACACCTCATCCATCTTGTCTTTATTTTCATACATAAACCTACGCTTAAGAAGATCATATACCATTTTTATCTGGAAATGAGCATTGTTGTCCTCCATCAAATCAAGATATTTCCCAAAGAAGCTTTCCCTGAAATAAGCATCCAATTTTTATTCTCGAAGTATTTTCCTGAAGGCGTCGAAAGATTTTTCCCATGGCTGACTTAACCACGAAATCACCCATTAAATCTGTGGCACCATTACACTGCATTCTCACAGGATAACGATCAATGCTGAATGTTTTGACCAACTCTTCGGCAGAAGGGCAATTAGCATTTGGATCATCTCTTTTGAGACATTCCTCCTCCCGGTGTTTATTATCTTCTTCTCCTGATTGAGATAATGCTTGTAAAGCAATCTCATAGAGTGGTGGATGTAGACGAGCTACTGCACTTGTTCCTTTACTTGGACTTGATACGGTTTTTTTCTTTTTAGAGCCATATTATCTTAAATTAATAGGAACATAAAATAGATTATAATTGATTAATGCATCATTAAAAAGGGATAATAGTAAATCTAACATGCACAATGGTAAAAAAAAGCAACAGATGAGTAAACCGTTAGAAACCATAAAACAAATCACTAATCTGTTGCACCAAGTTTTTTATCTGATGCAATATATAACCAACCTGCTGCAATGAATGAGTAATCGGTTAACAACCATAAAAATATATCACTAATCTATTGCACCAGGTTTGTTATCTGTTGCAACATATAAATGACCTATTACAACGGATGAGTGATTCATTGGAAATAATAAAAAGAGATAACTGTTCTATTGCACGAGATATTTTATCTGTTGCAACATATAACTGACCTGTTGCAAAGATGAGCAAACCTTTGGAGAGAATAAAAATAGTTCACTGAACTGTTGAAACATATCACTCATCTATTGGAAAATGATTTATCTGTTGGATCAATATTATTTAGATTTCTTCCAAACCGAAGAGTCGTATGTCACGATAGATGAATGATCTGTTAGATTGTTCATCTATTGCATCAATTTTCATAGTTGCATCAGATTTTAATCTGTATTAACATCTGTTGCATTAGATGTCTTCATTTGTTGCATCAGATGTCTTCATCTATTTCATCAGATGTTTTCATCTATTGCATCATATGTTTTATCTGTTTCAACACCATTTTTTCCAAGACAAACAACAAATCAACCCAGGAACACCAACATATCACACACACACTAAGAA
>NW_025877934.1:0-3179 GCF_002878395.1 Capsicum annuum
ATGACCTACTTGAACGCATCACTAACATCATATTCCATAATACATTTATTGAAGCATTTCATAAAACAAGTGATCTGCATAAACTTGTACATACATGGGGATTTCATGATATCATGCTAGTTGGGAATTTTCCTTTATCTAGGCATTTAATCAAACACATAGTAGGCATAGTATGTGTAAACAATATTATACAGCAATTAAACATCATGATTTAATTATAATCTCATCATTGAAGGGTTTAATCATTGGTTTACATGAATCTACATCTATAATAATCAAATCAACGTAAAATTTACCCCCCAACATGGAATAGTATTCAATTACTCACTATCAACATGAACAAAAGCAGCCCAATCATGAAATTCATAAACATAAACTTTGAAAAGGGATTCTTAGGCTTAATGGACAAAAGGATTCCATGAATGAACACTATGCATACTTGGTTTGTGAACTTAAAGAATTTGAATCTCTTAGTTCTTGAAGAAGATTTGGATTTTGTTTTTAGAGATTAATGTTAGAGAGAAAACCCTAGTTTTGTTATTGGAGATGAATAATGAATTTTTGTTCTTTGGTCAGATATAATTGGGTATATAAATAGGTGGTAAAAGAACAAAAATGCCCCTTTAAAAAAATGACTTAAAATAACTGAACAGGACCTGCGACGGCTTGTGCGATGGTTTGTCGCTGGCTCGACGGTCCATCGTTCCCACCGTCGCACGTGAACCCGAATAAGGTCTCACTGCCTTGGCTGTGATGGCTTGGGCGATGGTCTGGTGCAATTTTAATTGTCTATCAACTTGTCCATCGCACCTTATCTATAAGGTGGCCTCACTGTTTCCCTTGCAATGGCCTGAGCGACGGTCTGTCGCTAGTCCGAGGGTCAGTCAGCCTAGCCTATCACTCCTAAATAGAAGGTAGTCACACTTTCTCACTACGATGGTCATGGGAGACAGTCCATCGCTAGTCGGACGGTCTATCGGCCTCATCGTCGGACCTGGGCTGTTTTACTGCCTTCTGTATTTTGGCCATAACTTTCTTCTCCGATGTAGGATTTTGATGAAATTTGTATCATTGGAAAGCTAATTCAATTTCCCACATGACAAAAAGTGGATTCATCTTTCAAAGTAAGTTTCCAACATTCTTGAGATGATTTAAGGCTAGGAAAAAGTACAAGGTATTACAATATCTCCCTCTTGAGAGCATTCATCCTCGAATGAGACTAAGAGTGAGGGGAGAAGATAACCAACTTATATACTAAATATGTATACTGGAACATGATCTCATGACTGACATGACTGATAACTGAACAAATCATACTGAACATGCATATCTGATGCATGGGTAATTGATTCATGAATACATAACTGGTGTTCTGATGAACTAAGTTTCTCACAGTGAGAATCTATGTCTGTTGCCTAATTATATAACTGAGTTGATACATGAATGCATGAGTGAATATGCAACGGTATTTAATACCAAGTTTTTGTCGAACACTGAACATGAAACTGAGTAAGCTTAAGGAGAACTATTACCTTGAGCTTGATCAGAGCTAGTGGAGAAGAAGTGAGGATACTTGGTACGCATGTCTGTTTCTGCTTCCCAAGTGGTTCCCTCAATGGAATGATTTCTCCAATGAACCTTAACTTGAGGGACTTCTTTATTTCTCAATCACGAGTCGGATAGTCTAGGATTTCAACTGGAATCTCTTCATAAGAGAGGCTGTTCTGAACATCGATGCTCTGAATAGGGACTACAACTGCTGGGTCGCGTATACATTTCTTGAGCCAAGAGACATGGAAGACTAGATGAAATGATGCGAAATATGAAGGTAAATCGAGTTTTATAAGCTACCATGCCAAAGCGACTGAGAATATTGAAGGGATCGATAATCGGGGACTGAGCTTTCCATTCTTGCCGAACCTCTTCACTTCCTTCATAGGAGATATCTTTTGATAGACATATTCACTAGCCTCGAACTTGAGATCTTTTCTACGAACATCTGCATAAGACTTCTATCTGCTTTGAGCTTCCCAGAGTCTTTCTCAGATCAATTGAACTTTCTTTAAGGCGTTGAATACCAAGTCGGGACCAATAACTTAGGCCTCACTAACTTTGAACCAACCAATTGGAGATCTATATCTCCTACCTAAGAGATCTTCAAATAGAGCTATGTGAATACTGGAATGATAGTTGTTGTTTTATACAAACTCAATCAATGGAAAGTGATCATCCCTACTACCCTTGAATTTAATTTCACATGCCCTTAGCATATATTCTAGAGTATGAATGATCCTTTCTGGAATACTTCCCAAAAATGAGAGGTAAACTGGGTACCTCTGTCTAAGATAATAGATTGCAAAACCTCATGTAATCTGACCAATTCCCTGATGTAGAGTTTAGCATAATCCTCAGCTAAATAAAAGGTATGGACTGGAAGGAAATGAGTTGATTTAGTCATCCTATCTACAATGACCCAAATCGAATCATGTTGACAACGAGTTCGAGGCAAAGCCATCACGATGTCTATGTTAACTTTTTCCCACTTCCAAGTAGGAATACTTAACTCATACATGGACCTACTAGGCTTTTGATGCTTTATCTTAACTTGCTGACATGTAGAGTACTTAGCCATAAACTCTACAACATTTCTCTTCATCTCACTCCACCAATAGCTTTCTCGCAAATCATGGTACATCTTTGTAGCCCCTAGATGAATAGAGTATCATGCACCATGCGCTTTTGGAAGAATTCACTACTTTAAGTCATCTACAGCTGGAACACACAGACGACCTTGAAAATGCAAAGCACTATCTCCCCCTTGGGAGAAAACCTCTACTTTTTGATCCTTGACTAACTCTTTTAACTTGACAAGGCTAGGATCCGTATCTTTGTTTTGTTTCACCTCAAAAACTAGAGATGATTCTAAAATACTCTAAATATCACCCTCCTCTATATCGACTAAGAGAATGCCTAGTCTAGAAAGATGATGGACTTCCTAGACTAACTTCTTCTTACTATCCTTGACATGAGAAATATTATCCATAAACAGTTTATTGAAAGCGTTGGCCACTATATTGGCCTTCCTTGAATGATAAAGGATGATCATGTCGTAATCTTTCAAGAGCTCTAACCACCTTCTTTGATGAAGATTGAGATCTTTCTGAGAAAAGACATACTGA
>NW_025877935.1:0-5706 GCF_002878395.1 Capsicum annuum
CCGATAGTATGGAATGCAGTGACGAGTTCTTTGTTGTTCTCTCTTTTGTGTACTTCCCAACGGTATAGAATGTCGTGGTATGTTCTTGTGCTTATTGTTCTAAAGAAGGTTGATGATGATTATGGCAAGTAGATGCTTTGCTATTGTATATATGGCTTTATGCTTTTGAAATAATATTCGGTTGATATGGTGATTATGGAATATATTGAGATAGTATGTCATGTTTTTACTTTACTAGTATAGATGTTATTACAGTGGTATCAAAGAAGATTTAGGTTTGATCCTATCCCTTAACTTTAAGATGATTGTCTTACTTTATATCGTATTTACAATATATTTGAGCCCATTCGTCCGATGATGCCTACTGAGTACCCGTGTTTTGGTACTCATACTACACTTTTGTACTTTTTTGGTGGAGACCCAGGTTCTAGTTTTCGCTGTTGATCTAGTTCATGTGAGTTGACTATTCGGAGATAGGGTGAGCACTTAGATATTGAGTTGTCTTCTTTCCTCTCTATCCTCATTTGTCTTTTGCTTTCAATACAAACGTATGAGATTATATAAGATATTTTAGATTTTAAGATTATAAATTCCTCTTGTCAAGTTTAGAAGCTCTTGTATTAATACTATCAGTTCGTGGGATTTGTGTTTGAATATCGGTTGTCCTTAGTGGTGAAATATTGTTGTTATATATTTTGTTCATATATAGAGTCCATGTTGGACGTTATTACCAAGGTAGCCCATTACATTAGCTTTGAGTTACAGTATCGGCTTACCTACCGGTGGGATGTGGTAGGTGCCATCATGACTTCAAACGGGGTGGTGACAGATTGTATCAGAGCCTAGGTTTCACTGATATTTTTGATACAAGAGCAAGTGTCTAATAGAGTCCTACAGATTGGAACATTGGCATCCATTTCCTATCTTTGGGAGGCTATGGGACATTCTGATGAGTCCTTCACTTATTTCATTCACATCGTTCTAAGAGTCTGAGTTGGTTTGTAGGACATTCTATTGACTTTACACTTTCGCAAATGCCCAGGACACGTGCTTCAATGATACGCAAGGTGGGTCCTTAGACTTAGACTCATTAGTTGTCCCCAGTTAGGGATAAGGGTGTACCTTCCCCAGATCTTATTCCTATACCCAAGCCAGAGACTCCACCACCTCAGCTAGCGGTGGGCTAGGGACCTGCCCAGGCTCCACCAAGATTCATTCCCTTTCTTTTCTTAGAGATGCTTTGGTCCAGATGTTGAGTTTTGTTGATGGATCGTAGACTACTAGAGCAAGAGTGCATCCTATGGCTATATCTCCTGGATTTGAGGTTCCTCCTATTCCGACAGTTGTTCAGCCGACAGTCATTTATCCTGCTGGGACCCAGCTTGTTATGTCTGTTGAGAAGCAGAAACATTGGGTAGATTCTTGAGGTTGGCTTCGCCTAGATTTGTTGGTGCTCCTAGAGAGGATACATTTGAGTTCTTGACTGCTTGTGAGGATAGGCTTTGTGGATTAGGCCTTGTGGAGACTCATGATGTGGACTACACCATATTTTAGTTGGACTTGTCTTCTAGACACTTGTGGAAAGGTTTTATGAGTTCCAGACTAGTTAGATTTTCCCCTCTCTCTTAGGATTAGTTCTTTGAGATATATTTGGAGAAGTTCATGCCACGTAGCCTTAGAGATTATTTGAGAGACCAGTTCTCTAAATTAGAGCAGGGTTCTGTAACAGTTTCTTATTATGAGGCTCATTTCCATGATTTAGCTAGGCATGCAACTACTATCTTTGATACGGTGTATGAGAGGGTTTGTTGCTTCATGAGAGGATTGAGAATTTTTATTAGGATGGCTACTCAGAGTTTGGTTGTTGCTAGTAGGACCTTTGTTGAGATTGCTGATCATGCTAGGGTGATAGAGGACATACAGCGTGAGGGCCGTGATAAGAGGCCTAAGTATCAGGGCAGATTTGATGGGAGCCATAGTAGTTCCCGATTCAGAGGTGCTATTTCTTATGTTGGACATCCTCCGCATCCATCTTTTAAGCCTCAGAGTCGACCAATTCAAGCATCTCTTCAGACAGATGATGAGGATCAGTTTAGTTCTAATGGGCAACCTAGTAAGGGTGGTGATCAGTCTATGAGAGGTTTATTTGTGGGCTATGCTAGGCATGGCAGTTATGCTGGATTAGTCAGTTATATGAGTTCTAGTTCTTCTTGTGAGTCGTGTTTTACTTGTGGACTTCCTGGTCATTTCTCTAGAGAGTGCCCTAGTCGTGGGCCGATGGTTATTTCAGCCTGGGGAGCTACTCCTATTAGGGCGATTCTTCCTTCAGGTAAGGATGATGCGCAAGGTCGTAGAGGTGTCACCAGGACGCTGGAGGTGGTACTTAGGCAGGCAGGGCAGTGGTCATTTAGGTGCCCAGCTAGGTGGCGGGCGTGGTCAATTATATGCAGTACCTGCTAGGATCGAGGCTGAGACTTCGGATGCTGTAGTTACAGGTCCGATTATGATATGCCACAAGTCGGCTTTTGCCTTATTTGATCTTGGATCCACTTATTCTTATATACTTACTTATTATGCACCTCAGTTGGAGTTGACTTGTGACTTATTATCTATGCCATTACGTGTATCTACTCCTGTAGGTGATTCTTTAGTAGTGGATCGGGTATTCAGATCATATGTCATGACAGTTAATGATGTTGATACTTATAATGATCTTGTTATTCTAGATATGCTGGATTTTGATGTGATTCTGGGCATAGACTAGTTATCCCACTATCATTCGGTCATGGATTGTTTTTTCAAGACCGTTACCTTAGCCATGCCTAGCATACCCTCAGTCATATGGCAAGAAGCGATTAGTCGCGGCCAACGGGGATTATTTCTTATATTTTTGCTAGAAGACTTATGTTAAGAGGCTACGAGTCTTATCTTGCTTATGTATGTGATACCCGTGTAGAGGGTCCGACACTGGATTATGTTCCTATTGTGTGTGAGTTTCCAGATGTGTTTCCTAACGATCTGCCTGGTATCCCTCCTGACCGTGAGATTGAGTTTGCTATTAACTTTAAGCCTGGTACTTGACCTATTTCTATGGTACCTTATCATATGGCTCCTGTAGAGCTTAAAGAGCTGAAATCTCAGCTTCAGGATCTTCTTGGCAAGGGGTTCATTAGACCGAGTGTGTCCCCATGGGGAGCCCCTATTTTGTTTGTAAAGAAAAAAGATGGGTCGATATGGATGTGTATTGATTATAGGTAGTTGAATAAGGTGACAGTGAAGAACCATTATCCTATGCCCCATATTGATGATTTGTTTGACCAGCTTCAGGGAGCAGTCTTATTTTCTAAGATAATTTGAGGTTCGGTTATCATCAATTGAGGATTCGAGCTAAGGATATCCCAAAGACAGCCTTCAAGACCCGTTATAGTCACTGTGAGTTCATGGTGATGTCTTCTGGACTGACTAATGCTCCAGCCGCATTTATGAACTTGATGAACCATGTGTTCAGACCTTATCTAGAATCTTTTGTCATGGTGCTCATTGATTATATCCTTGTGTATTTAAGGAGTGGAGAGGAGCGTGCGCAACATTTAAGGGTTGTGCTCCGGGTTTTGAGAGAGCATGTGCTTTTTGCAAAGTTCTCCAAGTACGAGTATTGGCTTGAGCCAGTATATTTTCTTGGACATGTGGTGTACAAGGTGGGTATTATGGTAAATCCGACTAAGACTTCAGCGATTCATGATTAGGCTAGGCCTACGTCTCCGACTGAGGTCCACAATTTTATTTGTTTGGCTGGTTATTACAAGCATTTTATTGAGAGCTTTTCTACTTTATCAGCCCTATGACTAAGTTGACTCAGAAGGAAGTTCCTTTTCAATGGTCCGAGGAGTGTGAGTCAAGCTTTGGAAAGCTCAAGAATTGTCTCACTTCAGCACCGGTGTTAGCTCTTCCTATTAAGGACAAGGGATTCACAATGTTTTGTGATGGTTATGGTGTTGGGCTTGGTTATTTTTTGGTGCAACAGGTCATGTTATTGCTTATGCTTCTTGACAGATTAAGGTGTAGGAGCGTAACTACCCCATTAATGATTTAGAGTTGGCGGCGGTAGTTTTCGCGCTCAAGATTTTGGAGGCATTATTTATATGGAGTGCATTGTGAGATTTTAACCGATCATCATAGTCTTTATCACCTTATGACTCAGTGAGAGCTAAATGCTCACCAGCGTAGATGGATGGAGTTGCTAAAGGATTATGATATTTCTATCTTGTACCATCCGGGTAAGGCTAATATGGTGGAAGATGCCTAGAGTCGCAAAGCGGTGAGTATGGGTAGTTTGTCTTGTATTTCAGTTTCTCAGAGGCCATTGGCACAGGACATTCAGTCCTTAGCCAATTTGATGGTTTTTCTTGATATCTCGGATCCAGCAAGAATTTTGGCTTGTATAGAGGCGAGGTCCTCCCTGTTTGAGCAGATTTGTGATCGTTAATTTGAGGATGATAAGTTATGCCTTCTCTGTGATCGAGTAATGAGCGGTGAGTCTGGGAGACACATCATGGATTTCGAGGGTATCTTGAGATTTTAGGGTCGTATTTGTGTTCCCTGACTTGATGATTTGATTCAGTCTATTTTTCATGAGGCTTATAGTTCTACATATTCTATTCATCCCGATATGGCCAAGATGTTTAGAGATTTACGACAGTTGTATTAGTGGGATTGTATAAAGAGAGATGTGGTAGACTTCATAGCCCATTGCTTATGTTATTAGTAGGTTAAGGCCGAGCATTAGCATCCCAGCAATTTGACTCAAAGGTTGCCTATTCTCAAGTGGAAATGGGAAAGGATCACCATGGACTTCATTAGTAGTTTTCCTTGTACTTCCCGTGGCCACGATAGTATCTGGGTTATTGTGGATCGTTTAACCAAGTTGGGATATTTCATTCCTATTTAGATGACCTTCAATGCCAAGAGATTACTGCAGATTTATGTTTGAGAGATAGTTCGTTTGCATAGGGTTCTTGTGTCTATCATATCAGATCATTGTGTTGTGTTTACTTTAAGGTTCTGGAGAGCATTTAAGGAGGAATTGGGTACTCGAGTTGATTTGAGTACAGCCTATAATCCGCAGACGGATGGTCAGTCCAAGCGGACTATTCAGGTGCTTGAGGATATGCTTTGAGAATATGTCATGGACTTTGGAGGTCAGTGGGATCAACACTTAGCTTTGATAGAGTTCGCCTACAACAATAGTTATCATTCGAGTATTGAGATGGCCCCTTATGAGGCGTTATATGGTAGGAGGTATCGTTCTCCTATAGGATGGTTTGAGATATCTGAGGTTAGAAACTGTGGTAAAGATTTGCTTTAGGATTCATTGGATAGAGTCAAAGTGATTTAGGATAGGCTGAGAGCAGCCCAGAGTAGGTAGAAAGCCTATGCAGATCATAGACTCTGCGCTTTGAGATTCGAAGTGGGTGATCATGTGTTCCTTCGAGTTTCACTTATGAGAGGTGTGATAAGGTTTGGAAAGAAGGGTAATCTTAGCCCTCACTATATTTATCCTTTTGATATTCTTCGTATGGTTGGTGAGGTAGCCTATGAGTTGGCTCTACCTCCAGACCTTGTCATTGTTTATCCAGTTTTCAAAGGCTCTATGTTGCGGAAGTATATCCTGAATCCTTCTCATGTGCTTAGATGGGACTCAGTCCA
>NW_025877936.1:0-2353 GCF_002878395.1 Capsicum annuum
TGTTTGCATTGTTTCTGTGTTGGAGATCTTCATAATGTTTCTCTTTTCCAGATTTTTGTTGAATTTTTTTGTCTTTTTCTAGTCAGTCACTATGATCTCTAGCTTTTGCAAGAATCATCAATCTCAATCTTCATCTGGTTGTTCTTGTCCTTGATCCTCTAATGAAGAAGTTTTCATGTCTTCATTTCGAAGACCATTAAGTTTATGATTTGTAGGATCAGTATCATCCATATGTGGTTTGTAGAACGAATCAAGGTCATAAGAATTCACAGGAGAGTCGTCAGGATAGACTCGGAAGTTATTACTGATGCCACTCTTTTACATCCACTAGTAAATGCAAATGAATCTCAATGCTATACTACTTGTCTGCTATTTTAGAGAAGCTTTAACGAGTGTTCAATCTTTTGCAGGTTGATCCAGACTTTGTAGCAGATCTAGCAGAGGGAGAGTTAAGAACTGAACTCTTTAATAGACAAGGTGGAGGTCAACCTTATGCAGATCAGGATGGTAGCGGGGCCTCGACTCCTCATCCTGTTAACTATGCTGTCTCGCCAAGAGAGCTGAGATTGCGGCTGCACGAAGTTCTCCAATCACAACTAGAAGAACGGGTCAAGGAGCTTGAGATGTCACTTCAGAATAATGAAAGGAAAGTTCGGTATATGGAAGCAGAGCTTGCAAGTTCTTGGAGGGACTCCTCAAACAGTGAAGGGGGCTCTTCTTCCCCCCACGGTAGTCCTATAGCTAAAGCTGAACAACGTACAGCAGACCAGCCAGTGGCAATCAATTTATGCGGAGATGCTTTAGATGCATATAACGAGGCTTATGATGTGTTCACAAGGTTAAGTTCAGAGGAGGAGGATGTTGCTGTTGCATCAGGAGTTAAGGACATCAACCACCAAGAAATCTCGCGTTCACGCGAGCATAACTTTGACTGGAATGAAAATGATGGGATGAGTGATGATGAGATGGAAAAGTTGTTAATTAGGCATCTTGTGGAGAAAGCCAGGAAAGGCTCTCCAGCAGTTTTAAATGTGCAGAGAGCATTGTTCTCCCTTGATGATAATGAACATTGATACATTCACAACATATAGATATAGTAAAAGGGGATAAATTTTTTTGCAGTTAATTGACTGCTTTCATGAACACAACTTATGAGCCAATTTGCTCCAGTCCTCCCCCACCCCCCCCCCCCCCCCCCCCCCCCCCCCCCCCTCCTTGGTTTTTTTTTTTTTTTTTTGCTTTTCAAAGTAATCAAGCTTTGAACTAGCAAAAATGCCTGCTCCTGCTCAAAAAAGTGGTCAGTGAATGGATTGAGAACCATAAGGTTCAGGTTCAAACCTCAACAGAGAAAAAAAATAAAAAAATACTAGGGTGATTTCTTCCCGTCTGTCCTAGCATGGTACTCGTTACTTGTGGGAGGTGGTAGCTGTCTTGTGGAATTAATTGAGGTGTGCTTGAATGCCGCGGTTATCAAAGATATCTGCTCGAAAAAAGGATGGGCAATATTTAATTTTAAAATTTGAAAAATAATGGGATTATAGTTGCAACCTATATGAACCTCCCAAAGGTTATTTGCGTTTTGTGTTTGTTACATGAAATGTTTGAATTAAAGAGTTATCAAATATATATATATAAAAAAATTATTCTTAAATTAGACTTCATAGGAAAATAATATACTGCAATTAACACGAAGGAAGTATAATTTCCTGTTTGTAACTAAGTTAACATATATAGGACTTGCCTCTTTTCCTTTTTAGTTTTTTCCCCATTGTTATCCCACAAATACATCTTTTATTTTAGGAAAATTTACATAAATATACCTCCTAACTTTATTTTAATCATAAGCCCTTTATTATACTCTCTCCGTTTAAAAAAAATGATCTATTTTGACATGACATGAAATTAAAGAAAATAAAGAATATTTTTGAATTATTATTTTAAATATACTAAAATATTCTTTAAGTCTGTGATTCTAACTATGACATGTAAAAAATTAAATTAAAATTTAAAAAAAGAAGTGATCATTCTTTTTTAAAATGGAGGAGGTACAACCTCCATAATTATTATGATAACTTCATTCTTTTTTAAACTGAGGGGTACAATATACACATCTAATAAGGTGCCACTCATAGCTAAATTTGGGCCAGAGTCATGAATCACAAATTCATAATTCGGATCTAACTCGGGTCGGGTTACTTTTTTGATAAGTCTCTCAAGATCCAAAGTCAATATTGGAAGTTCCAAATTTTTCCCAGAATCCAAAAGCAATTCTCAACACCTATTAAATCCAAAATTCTTGCAATTGTTCCCAAATTCATTTCAATTTGGTGTTCCAGATGGACGAAAATTCAAA
>NW_025877937.1:0-8707 GCF_002878395.1 Capsicum annuum
AAATTAGCCATATCCCACTTTATGCCATTCCATTAGTAGATCTCCTTATGATAATGATACATCTTAGTCGAGCCTGAATGAACAACATAGTACGACTTATGTTCCATAGCCGAAACCCTTTTTCGTAGCCCATAGACATCAGGAACACACAACCTTACTTGGTACTGTAAAGTACCTTCACCACTGAACTCAAACACTACTACCTTTTTTTCACCAATGTCACTCTTGATTTTTGTTACGACAGTACCAACACTTGCTTCTCCTTAATCTCTACACTAAAATACAATTGAACCACTTCTTGCACTATTACACCACTATCCTCAGAGTCCAAGAGACGAATACCAAGATTAGCCAAGTGGTGAATATCCTTCACCAATTCCTATTTGTCTTCCTCCACGTGAGTCAAACTCCCCATGGATAACCTGCTAAGAACATCAACAACCATATTAGCCTTACCTGGTTAGTAGTGAAGACTTATATCATAACTTGAGAAGGTCAAATCACCTCCTTTGCCTGAGATTAAGCTCTTTTTGAGTGAACACATACTGAAGATGCTTGTGATCAAAAAAGATATCCATGTTGACTCCATACAAATAATGCATTCATAGTTTCAAAGAAAACATAACCACCAACAACACCAAATCATGAGTAGGATAATTCCTCTCATGTACCTTCAACTGCCAGGAAGCATAGGAAATCACCTTTCTATGCTGCATAAAAACATAACCAAGCCCTACCCGAGATACATCAAAATAGACCACAAACCTATCATTGCCTTCAGGAAAGGCCAGGATTAGTGACTAAGTCAACTTATGCTTCAAATTCTCAAAACTCCCTTCATAAGAATCTGACCAAGAGAAATTAACATTCTTTTGAGTCAACCTAGTCAAAGTAGCAGCTATCGAAGAAAATCTTTCCACAAACCGCCTATAATACCTGGCTAAAGCCAAGAAGCTCAGAATATCTAATGGAGTCATAGGCCTAGGCCACCTTTTCACCACTAAAACCTCCCGCGGATCCTCTATGATCCATTCACTAGAAAAAATATGGCCTAAGAAAATCACAGAGTTCAATCAAAACTCACACTTAGCGAACTTGGCATACGATTGTTGTTCAGTTAAGGTTTATAATATCACATAGAGGTGATTAGCACGATCCACCTGACACTTTGTATAAACCAAAATGTTACTAATAAACACAATAATAAGGAGATCCAAATACTACCTGAACACTTTGTTGATCAAGTCCATAATATTGCCAGAGCATTGGCCAACCCAAATGACATCACCAAGAACTCAAAATGCCCATACCAAGTACAAAAAGCAATCTTAGGGATACCCACCTCCCTAATCTTAAGCTGCTGGTACCTAGACCAAAGATCTATTTTAGAGAAAAATTTGGCACCCTATAACTGGTCAAACAAGTCATCTATTCGAGGAAGAGGATACTTGTTCTTGACGATCACCTTGTTCAACTACCTGTAGTCAATGCACATCTGAAGGAAACCATCCTTCTTATGCAAAAACAACACTAGTGCACCGCATAGAGAAACACTAGGATGAATGAACTGCTTATAAAAAAAATCCTTAAGTTGCTCCTTTAGTTCCCTTAGCTCAGCCGGAGCCATTCTACACATAGGAATAGGAATTGGACGAGTGCCAGAAAGCAAATCAATACCAAACTCTATTTCTCTATCTAGAGAAACACTAGGAAGATCATCCAGAAAGACCTCTAGCAACACATTAACCACAAGGACCGAAGACAAAGACGGACCTTTTAAGTTAGAATCTTTAACTCAGACCAAGTGATAAAGAAAACCCTTAGAGATTAACCTTTGAGCTCTAACATAAAAATAAACCTCCCCCTAGGATATAAGGAACTACCTTCCCATTCTATAACCGTTTAACTAGGAAACTTAAGGATAACACTACAGGTCTTACAATCCACAGACGCATAATAAGAATGTAACCAATCCATAACTAGAATTACATCCAAATCTACCATATCTAACTCAAAAAGATTCACCAAGGTCTACTTTTCATCAAAAGATACCATACACCCCCTATAGATTTCTCTTAGCAATAACCAAATCACCTACCAGAGTAGAAATAGAAAAAGGATCTGAGATAACTTCTAGATTAAAACCAAAAGACACAGCCACATATAGAGTCACATAAGAAATAGTGGAGCCAGGATAAGAAAAATAGTATACATCAAGAGAGAAAACCTATAACATACCAGTAATGACATTTGGTGATGCCTCAAATTCCTGTAGGGATGCCAAAGCATACAACTTGTTTTGAACAACATAAAAACCATGAGTTGTAATAGAAGGAGATGCCACTCCACAAGTTGTAGGAGCAGAAGATGAAGCCACAGGAATCTTATTTGTCCCCATAGCAACCTTATGGACCAAGAAATTCTTAAGCCGATAAGTACAAAAACTGAATTGACAAGGAGGACACAAAGAAAATGATTTACCTTCGCTCATCTGAGATTGGGAAACCTATGCCCAAGAATAATCATAACCTTGATGATGCTTGTCTCCCAACTGAGAAGGAGCACTAGCAAAAAAAGAGCCCAAACTCCCTCACTTCTTTTTTTTCCACATGCCACTATCCCTACCTTTCTGAGATTGATCACCTTCCTGATAAAAAAACCTGCACATCTTTCCCTATCTATCTCCAAACTTTGCCTGCTTCCTTTTTCATCCTCAACCTGCTGCATATAAATAGTCAACCTCCGAATGTCCATATCCTTAATCACCAAGGTAGTTTTTCTCTCTAAAACCAAATATATATTCAACCCAGAAGCAAACTTCCTCATTCTCAACATCATATCAGCAACCAATTTAGGAGCATACCTTTATAGCTGATGGAACTTCAAAGAATATTCCTTTAATGACATCCTCCCCTGCCTGAGGTTCGCAAACTTCTACATCTTCGCTTCTCTCAACTCTTGAGGAAAGAACCAATCTATTAAGGTATTAGAAAAGGCTTCCCATAATCCATTCTCTTCTATGTTATCTCTATCCCTATCTTACTCCTCATACCACTGATAAGATGTAAAGTTAATCCCCTCTACATTAGTATCCTACATCACCCAAAAGATCTTTTCCATTTCATCCAAGATGCCCTGTGGATCCTCCTCCACATCCATCTTAGAAAAAGAATAAATCATACCCCGCTCAGCCTGAGAAGCAACCAATTGGGTAATGACATAAATAGGCTGATAAAATTCTATATTTATCATGTTGCCCTGAGGGAACTAAGGAGAATTATCAAAAATAGGAGGAACTCCAGCACTATCAAAAATAGGACCATGAGATCAAAGACGTACTCCAAATGTAGGACGTACCCCTTCAACATTATCACCAGATGGGACAGAAGAATTTCCTTGTGTTCCAGATCTAGGAAGCATGATCTGATAGTTGAACAAACAGAGATTAGAAGAGATTCTAGGATAGAGAACCCAAGCTTGAAAATAGAATACAAAGAAGTTGAAACATTCCTAAATGTCTTGCAGTTTCTCTCTTATGACTGTGTCGTACTTCACACCCCTAAAAGAGACTCTACTCAATAGGACTTTATGGACTTACCATTTGACCATGAACCTAGGCTCTGATACTAACTTCACATGACACGACCTTATCCTTTGTCATAATGGGCATACAAAGTCCAATCAGGATTGGGGACCGCCCCCGATACCTAACCCAACCACCTATATCTAGCCTTAGATGAGCTGAATTTTGAATATATAATAATATATCATTATTGTTCTCATTAAACTCTGGGATAGGGTCACAATCATGACCGAACCAATAAAGTCCAACCATACCACAAAAACCGCCAAATCATACCAAACCAAACCATAGACCACTATCCAAAAAGGGAATACCAAAACCTAATATGAAAATCAATCCCAAAATATAGTATGACAAAACTGTGAGAAATCATGTATGATGATGCCAACCTCAATATTAAAACCAGTGTTAAGCCTGACAGCTCTACCGATCCCGTGCATACCATCTCCTAGAAGTACCACAAAGCCTCTATCCAAAATAATAAACAAATTTTGTTGGGACATGCACCCATTTATGGCGAAAACCAATATCCAAAATAAAAAATAAGTGTCTAAATAAATCTATAACATAAAATGATGCCTTCTGAAAGGATGGAAGATTACCACTTCTACCCAAATATTGATACTAAATCTGTGTGCTTAACAGAAAGAGTATAATGGCTGATTCCTGTAATGCATGGGTATACAACCATCAGTATATGGGGTTAGCAAATGACCGTAAGCATAAATCTAAGGATAAGGATAAAATAATACCAATCATAAAACCAAGTAAAACTATCCCTAATGCATATAACCATACATATATAAGTGCCAGAAAAGGCAACCAAATTTAGCATGCATTTAAAACCTTTGCTTGGATTGTGTAGCTTTGTCGTCCTAACCACCTAAGGGCCATGTAGTTTTAGTTCCTCCTACTATAACGGCCCCAGTACATGTAGCCGCATGACCAAGAATGTCCCATTGTATGAATAGTACATCCCTAATATAAAATATAACACACACACCATGGTCACCAAGACCCATTATATCGGCAACTATAAGTTTTTTATTTTGGTCCCCTCGAGACCGCCACCTTCAATATCTTAGTAAGATACCCTGCCAATAATACCCAATTAAAACCATGTTCAAATAATCTATTTATCATCTATTAACCAAGGCCAAGATTATTGGTATCGTCATACCCCCTTATTACTTGCAAGTAATATGCATAGCCAATCTATTTAGGTTACAGGAATATTAGGTCCCCTTCTAGTTACCATATTAAATCTACTTAAGAGACTTCCGTGTTCTCCTCAATATTAACCACTTAGACCTTAGAATTTTCACACCATTTAAACCATGAGTAAATTCTTTATCTAGTTTTAAACATGCAAGAGTTCTATTAAAAGAAGTCAAAGTAATAAATATATCTTTATAAACCTTTTATCAAAAACCTTGGGGGCATAATATAACCAAAACCAATTCCAAAGACCACTAAAACATTAACATGTAATCAATTGTCCAAAAAAACTATTAATGCATATAAAAAGGATAACTAAAATCTTAGGAAACCATATCCATGCATTGAATATCAAAAACCCAAAATAATAGTTAAAAACCATATTCATGATATAGTAAAACTATGATATCAGTCATATAAACCATGCCTTTAGTTGAAATTATAATGAGGCAAGAGAATAATGCCTTATACTGAAGAATTGATGAAAATAAATCACAAAAGCAATCTGTAAGATAAAACCCTAGCCTTCTTGCCCCAAAATCTCTTGAGAGAATTATGACATATTTTGGAATAGTTTCTATGTGTTACTGAATAGAATAATAGGGTAACTAACCTCTTAAGTGTATTAGAATTTGTGGGTCCTAGTTAGGGTTAGTAGGAAACTATCCTGAATACCCCACTTAAATTCTTTAAAAACCCATCATAGGTATACGAATGATTATACAAGTTGTACCTTCTTACGCAATCAATATCCATAACTCATATCCAATCCTCAACCCTTTAATCAAACACTGTCTATTATATGACTAATCTAACCAAGTTGTAACCACAACATATAAACTGTACCCATGACCCGTATCCCCGATAGAATGAAATACCAGGAGGATCAAACACTGCCCACTATATGAGTCCTTAATACGACTCGTACCAAGCCCTATGACTTATACCATTAATTTATATCCATTCCAATGACCAAAAACATTCTCCCAACTAACACTGGTCAACATATGATAGGATCATACCACTCGTACCCTAGCATATAGCTCGTACCCATGAGATATATTGGATTCAAAGAATAAATTTCCTGGAAATTTTCTAAACGTCAAAACCCAGGATGTTTCACTTTTGGATACATTATGGGTGTGGAAAACAAACTAATCTAAATCCATAATTGGGCATCCCTATTTCTTGGATGATACCTAAGACATACCAATTACACAATCCATCCTTATTTCTAAGACAACGTAAAGGAATGAGCTAAACTCTAATTATTGTTTACCATTATTTGTTACCCATATCACTCTTTTATGGATTATATAGGATCTAAATAAATACCCACATTCCTCTTTCAAGCATGATGTGTGGTATAGTCAAATTCAGGGTTATTACCCATAAATCCTAATTCAACAATCAAGTATTAGTGTAACCCAACATCATTAAACAACAATCTATACTAACAATAGACCCACACACATTTCCACTCTATTTCAACATAACCCCATGATAGATATTTTGCTACTCATGAAGTTTGAGAAAAGAAATATTCCAAAATTGTCATTCAATGCTCCCATTAATGAGGCAAAGCAAGGATATTCTAAAATCTAACTTCAAATACAACGAAAATCCTTGGAAAATTATCTACAAGAATATCTCCCAATTTAATAGCGGTAACTGAGAGTCAGTTCGTGCTCCAGACTTTCCTGATTTTCCACTAACTTTTCCCATTTTATTCCATTTTCAACTCACTACACTTATTTTACTTCTTTTGCCTGTAAACCTTCAAACCATAGAAATTAATGCATTCAAATAGATAATTCACCATATTTACAAGATTTATGAAAATAGCATTTAAATGCATCAATCACTGCTTCAGTGGCTTGTGGTCACTTAAGTGGCCTGGCCTCAGTAGCTTGGCTCTTCTAAAGTACTCTACCTCATTTTATTTGGTAAAGTGCCCACTTTAGCACCTGGAAGACATTCAACTAATCTTTGAAAATTTAAGTCTTGCCACTATAGCAGTGTTTGGGTGGTTAAGTGGCTACACTAGATTTTCAATTGCATCAGCAACTTTGCGAAGTTGCATAAGTTGTCGATCATCCCCTCAAAATATATTTGGATTCATGTGAAGTAAAAAAATAATGCAACTAGGATAATTTGATATTCCGAACTTAATGGCAATGTTAGATTTTTGGAAAAGGATTATTTTAAACAAATAAACCCCTAAGACCCCTTTTGTAATTCCCCATATATTTCTAAGCTAGAAAATAAACGATTGTTCTTATGTATGAAACCTCCTATCCTGTAATTCATATTTGAGTACATGACATACAATTGTATCCTAGTGAGAAGAGATCTTATGATGTGTTAAGCGTGTTAATAAGAGTGACTTAGAGTAAGGTAAGCTAAGAGCTTTTGAATCCATCAAGTTTTAGTGTTTCATTTTGCAAGATTCATTTTGAATGAGCATAAAGTGATGTATATGTGGTATTTTGGATGATTTAGACCCACCAAATTTTAGAGAATCGAATTATCTTTCCAAAGATACCAATTTTACCAAAATAAGACACCAGAGCAAGAATTTATGGCTTTGCAAAGTGGAGTGCATCACCTAAAAAATCACCTAAGGCTACTAGAATGGTTATGCCATAAGTTGTGTGATGCAAAACATAACTTATGCGATAAGTTATGCACCACATATTTTATCACCCAAGTGATGTAAAAACCTCATTTTTGAGATATTTTAAGGGAAGAATGGGTATTTCCCACCCCTATATAAACCTATAACTTGATATTTAGCCACAATTCAACAAAAATATAGTCACTTCTCTCAAAATTCTCTCAAGAACAAGTTAGGATTCTTAATTGGGGATTCAAATTTAAGAAAATTCCACCGTAAATCTTTGTAGAATGCATAGTGTTCATTCATAGATTCCTTTTGTCCTTGAAGCCCAAGAATCTAGTTTTAAAATATGGATTATGATATTCATGCGATGGGTTGATTATGTTCATATGGTTGTTGTTGTATGATTCCCAAGTTGGACTCTTTATGTGTTTTTATAAAATATATTAGCATATGAGTTGAAAAACATGAATTTTAGTTGGTTATGATATGTTAATTTGATGATTATGCCATGCCTTAAGTCATGCAACCCAAGTGTTTGATAAAATGCATAAGAGACTAGAAATTATGTAATATAGCTCAATTATGATTTATGTGATGGATTCATATTTTACCTTTATATTCAAATGACTCCCATGCTATTAATATGCAATGTAGATGTTGGTTGGAATGTTCATGATGTTAGAGTATGAAATTTTGACATTGAGTATATGCATTCCTACCAATGCCCGTTGAATTACTAGTTATTTTCTTTGGTCTTACCAATGCCCTAGCAGCTTTCATGGACTTGATGAATCGTGTGTTTAAATCTCAAAATTATGCTACCGACACTCTGAGATTACCAGTTGTTTGCCTAATTCAGTGAGTGCCAGTTTTGGCTAAGGTCAGTAGCATTCCTTGGTCATATCATTTTCCACAATGGCATTAGCGATGGTCCTTAAAAGACTGAAGCAGTAAGAAACTGGCCCAGACCTATCTCTCCAATAGATATCAGGAGTTTCTTGGGTTTGGCTGGCTATTACAAATGATTTATTGAGGGATTTTCTTCTATTGCATCCCCTATATCTAGATTGACTTAGAAGAAAGTCAAGTTTCTGTGGTCAAATTATTGTGAGAAGAGTTTTTAGGAGTTGAAGACTCGACTCACCTCAGCATTAGTTTTGTCTCTTCCAGATGGTTCAGATGGATTCATAGTATATTGTGATGCATCCAAAGTTAGTTTGAGTTTTGTCCTCATACAGCATGGTAAGGTCATATCCTACGCCTCCAGACAGCTTAAACCCCAT